>NC_084993.1:4423840-4642977 GCF_963691925.1 Scomber scombrus | reverse complement strand
TGTGAGTGTCTAAGTTATAACCCCCTGAAGTGCTGTGATGTGTTAGCGTGAGCTGCGTTATGCCTTTGAAATGACCACACTGATAAAAGAGAGGAGAAAGCAGCTTTGGGAAGTCCGACCAAAGACACACACACACACACACACACACACACATACGTGACACACACAGGTGACGCAGTGGGCGACACGAGACGAAAGACAAAGATAATGACACGCTGTTATTGAAAAAAAAAAAAGAAGAAGCAGGAAGCGTCATGACGACACATGAAGAAGAAGGAAGGATGAGGAGGAAGAGCTGGACTTTCTTTTCTTTCTTTAAAAAAGACAGGAAAATAAAGACAGGAAGAAGAGCGCATGGCTGAGAGATGAAGACGATGAGCTGTGTGGATGGAGTGGTGCAGATTTTTAAAGAAAAGAAAGAAAGAAAAAAAAAGATTTGTGCTGAGAGTAGAGTCAGGGAACGTTATTTAAAAAAATATATATTAAAAAAAATTGGGGTTTAACTGGAGCCACTGCTGCACATGAGTGGAACAGATGGGGCCGCAATGACGAAACTTTCCATGATCCCCCCCCCCCTCTTTTCCCTTCCCTCCGATTCCTGATTTTACTCCTCTCTCTCGGCAGACGGAGAAGGGGAATCTATGAATATCTCTCGGTGCTCGGGATGAAAGAGGCTCGTCTTGGGAGATGAGCTGACATCGGGTTGACAGGGCTGAGGGGGCGACGCTGCCTATTTAATGACTATTACCATAGGAACCTGCGTCTAGCCACGCTAAATACAGCTCTGAGTCTCCTTCTTTCGTGCAGCTAGGAGAGGAATGCAGGTGAGAGGTGAGGGGGGGGGGGGGGGGTGGGCTTCTTCTACAAATAAACTGCTCAATCTGTTGCACAAAAAAAGGTGGAAGTGGAGTAAAAGTGATTCCACGAGGAGAAGAAGAAGGTATGTTTAGAAGCTGGCTCGTTGCTCAAGTGTAAGAGGAGTAGAAGAAGAAGAAGAAGAAGAAGAAGAGGAGGAGGGGGGAGGAGTGTAGGAGGGGAGGGGGGCGTGTTTCTGAAGTGTAGAGAGAGGCATGCTGGGAGGTGGGGAGGGGGTACCTGTACGTGCGGTTCCTCTGATTAACAGATGCAGTGCGTGCAGGGCTCTGCAGGGGGGGCGCCATGTTGCGCGTCGGGCTCGAGACGTAGTCGTTAGGGACAACGGGCGGACGCACCGGCTCAAGCGTCCTATAGGGGGAGTGGCGCCTGCGAGAGGGGGGTCAGGAGGACAGGAGTCGAAGGAGGAAGGGAGGAGGTAGAGGGAGGGGGGAGAGGTGGGTCATCCACAGAGAAGTGTAGGGGGGAGGGGGGGAGGAGGGAGGAGGAGAGCAAGAAACAAACAAGTGCAAACTTAAAAAATGGGGAATGACAGGTGGAGGAACATCTGGGCTGGCTGGGCGGAGTCAGGACGACCTGATGACGCTGCTGTCCAATAAAAAACAAACTTCATCTTCATTTTTACTTTCTTAGTTAAGTGTTAAGTTAATTCATGTATTAAAAAGGGATCAAAGTGTCTCTGTGGTTTATATTCAACAGCTCAGATCAGTCGGCTGTCTTCACTTTCAGTCTATTAAAGAAATGACTTGATTGACAGTAAATGTTATCGGTAATGATATTTGGAGAAAATTGCCAATTAAATAAAAACATTTACTGGTTCCTGCTTCAAAAATGTCAACGCTTATTATTTGTCTAGTATGATTTAAAAAATGGACAAAAATAAACTATTTAAATGCCTAAACTTGAGCTTTAGGGTTAAAACCCCCCAATTTTCGGACATTTTATGGATCAAACAATTCATAAATGAAGCAAAAAAATAATGCAGCAGATTAATTGATGATGAAAAATAACTGTTGCATGATAATTAGAGCTACTTAGATGTTCATACATGTCAGTAAAGCAGTTTTAAATTGCAGATTTAATACTTGAATTACAGAATTTAGTTTAATTGAGAAATATAAAAAAACACGCTTGTTGTATTTTGCACGCTGATAATCTGATATATCAAAAATTACATCAAGAGCTACACTATTTAATTTAAATTGCCTTCCTTCAGTCCTTTATAAGTGTCTCTGAGCCGGACTGAAGCAGAGTTGTCCTGATGATGTCCTCAGTTTTTATTCCATTTTTTATATATTTATCTTCTTTTTTTTTTTTTATAAAACAGGGGGACAGAAAACATAACCCTGAGATTTATTGATCTGGGCCTGGAAAAAAAAAGAAAAAGATGTACTGTCTGGCATGTAAATATCCCAGCTGACACAGTGAGGGGGTGACCCATCTCTGAGCACTGTTGCCATGGCGAAACGTTGCTATGAGGAAATATGGGGCAGCCAGGAGTGGGCGGGCTGGGTCACAAACACACAACTGAAAGTAAATAAATAAATAAATTAAGAAAAAGGAAGTTGAATAACAGAAGAGAGATTAAAATCATAAGTAAGATGTCCGCCCGTAGCCTCGCAGGCTGCGGCTGGAGGTGCATCATGGAGGGTTGGAGCTATGGTTGACTGGCATGCGTCTTGAAGGGACGGACACACACACACGCACACACTGATACACACACACACACACACACACCTCTGAAGGTCTTTAAGAAGAGGCGGACACACTCAATCACTCACTAACTCACACACAGAGAGACAATTTCGAAGGTCATCATGGGAGTGTGGGGATTGGGAGGGGGTGGACACACACACACACACACACACGCTTTTCGCGCTTACACACAGAAACACAGACAGCACTTTGACGCACAGGAAAGTCCCAAGAGTGATGATGAGACACACAACATGTACGTGCTGCACTAGCTGAGCTCCTGTGGGATAAGAGACACTTTTAACAATGAGAAAGACACACACACACACATTAGACACACACACACACACAACATCAAAAAGCTCTCTGAAGAAACAATTACAGTCGACCTCGTCACCGACGCAGAGGGACAAACGTACAATCAGAGGGAGAAATAACCTCACATTAATCACATTAATCACCAAACGCTGCTGATGGATCTTTTCTGTCTAGTTTGACCATTTAAGAAGCTGCTTTTCTTACTAAGAGTCTGATTAAAACTAGATTTAAGACACATATCTGTATTTTAAAGCTTAAAAACCCCCAAAAAACAGCAGATTTCTTTTTATCCAACACATACACTGACACTGGTTTATCTGTGATCAGCATATAAAACATCTGGCTGTAATAAACCAGGTTTATGCAGGTGGGAAAAAGCACAGGTGTTATTAAAAAGTAGCAGAATCAATTAATCTGTTAATTGACTAATAGTTCTGAGTCACTTTTTACAAGCAAAAAAGTTCAAATGTTCTGATTCCAGCTTCTAAAATATAAATAATATCTGATTTCTTTAGTCCTTTTTGTCATTAAACTGAATATTTTTGGGTTTCGGGACAAAAACAAGACATTTTAGGTTGTGGGAAACATTGATTGACATTTTAAAGAATAAAAATAATCACACCTGTGCTTTTCCTTTAATAACATGCATGTCAGTAATGGTTTAACCGGATTTCAGAGCTTCGACTTTCAGTTTTAAGAACAACAACAAATAACCTGAAAACCAAACAAACAAACATTGAAATGAACAGTTTAAAAACACAGGAAGTCCTAAACGTAACACTGACAGCTGCTGGTGAAGTCCCACCATGATTAGTACCTGCTGAATTACTCACTGTGACCTTTGTATGAATGTCCCTCCTGTGCTCTGGCATTAGATAAATGCCAATTATAAAAAAAAAGGTTGAACACCGAGCGCTCCCACCTGCACCACCTGTCTCAACATACGGAGCTTCCACACCCAATTAAACCTTTATTAAAACCGTTATCACTGCATCAGACTGCCTGCTGAAATCTGTCAGTGTCTTGTTTTAAGCGGCCATTACTCCAGTCGGTGTTTTTCCCACAATTCAACAGAAATGTAAGTCATGTGAGCTGCAGACTGGACACAGAACACATATGTAAAAGCAGATGTCGGCTCATTGGACTAAAATCTGCAGGCGAAATCGGCTCCTTTTATTTCAATTATTTATTGCCATGTGCATTAAAAAGCCTCCAGTGCATTGTGATACACTCGAGACATTTGAATGCATAAATAAAGTGTTTAGAAGTGAAGTAAACCCCCAGAGCAAACAGGCATAAACATTTACTAATATTGACAATATGTGTTTTATCTTTAAGCTGCCTAATTGTGTATTAATGGCACTGAATATTGAACAGCTGGGATCCAATAATTATCATCTCATTTACTTATATAAACATTTTTACCCGTTTCTTTTTAGGTTAAGTTCCTGTTTGGCTGCCTGTTGATTTATTTAATGAAGAAAAACTGGCTATATTTATTAAAGTAAAGCAGCAACATCTGGAAACTGCACCTATTTAACCAACTCTTCTCAATGCATCTAGAAAACTGTTCATATATATAGATACTATATTATACTATATATTGATGCTCTTTCTATTTTTACTATGCTGCTGTAACGCTGTAAAAGGATTATCTTATCTTATTTGGTTAATGAGCTTTACTGTCTCCAGTTTGCTAGATCAAATATGAGCCTTAAAAAATGAGGAAGAGTCTCAACCTGTGCTTTAAAAAGACATTTAAAAGTATGTTTGAGTGCATGAAACTTTGATGTTAAAATCTTTCTTTTATATGAATTATGTGTAGAAGCTTCTTTAAAGACAGACTCCACTAGCACAGAAGACAAAAGATAACCAGTGTGATGTGAGCTGGCACTGAATCCTACGTAAACCAGCCCGAGGACTCTAATTAAAACCACTGCGTATTTAAAAAAGGCCGATGATGAAACTGGGAGTAAGTGGGAGCTCGTCTGAGGGGCTTCTCCGTTAACTCTCCGCTCTCGGACTCTGACGGACACTCTGACGACTCGGCGTCCTCACGGTTCACCTGGTTACTGGTTACATACCCGAGGGTCCCTTTCCCCGACATGGGCGGGCTGGGGGGCTTCTGTGTGGGGGGGTTGGTGCGAGGGAGCGCGCCTCCTCCGGCCTTCATGTTCTGAGCGCTGGCCTGCGGGGGACGGACGCGAGGGAGGAGAGTATTTATTATTTATTATTCATTCTGCAGCTGGGAGATTTAAAACTTTCACAACAGTAAACTTTAAAAAGGATTCATTGGACATTTTGGGAACTCTGATTATTCGCTTTCTGGTCTAAAGATTAACACTTTCATTCATATTTGGCTCCTCAATATGAAGCTGAAACCCTATCCAACACATATCTGAATATAAAACCTCCATAAAACTACTAAATTAGGTTTTTGCTGCAACAATTAGTCAGTTTGAGTCTTCAATGTAAAAAACGCCAAATATTTGCTGCTTCCAGCGTCTCAAATGTGTTAATTTAATGCTTTTTTATGTAAAACATGACGGTAAAATGAACATATTCAGATTTTAGACTGTCAGTAGAATAAAACAAGATATATGAAGATGTCACCTTTGACTTTGGAAAATGATAAGTCATTTGTCAAACCTGACTGACACTTTACAGATTTAACTAATAGAGAAAATAGCTGGCAGATGGATCGATAATAAAAATAATCGCTTGTTCTTCGTCTTCTGTCTTATTAACAACTTGTCAATCAACTGTGAAGCACTTTTAAATGCATTAACCTGTATAAATAAATAAATTATGATGAGCTATAATAACCTGTGCATCCTGGTTTCAGCTTCATATTGATTGGAAGCGAATGAGCATATTTCCCAAAATGTCTCCTTTAACTCTTTTAAAAAAAAATGACAATAAACAACAACAATAAACAATAAAACAAAAGCTCACACAGCAAGTCACGACAAAAAACTTCATCATAAATAATAAAAACACTCCTGTCCGTTGATGCTCCTGCTTTTAAAAGTCTTACCTTAAACCTTTGCAACCACTACGGTTGATTATTTAGATAATAAAAAGAGGCGAGCAGAAAGAGAGAAAAGAGAAGAAATCAGAGCGTTAGTGTGCGTGACGAAGGAGAGAAAAGATTTGGAAAAAAAAAACAGCAATTATTCATGCATGTTTTACATAAAGCTGGTGAGAGTCACAGGAAACAATGGCTCAGTGTCGGGATGTGAGGAATATTTGCAAGGTTTGAAACAAGTTGGTCTTTGTAGAGAGAGAGAGAGAGAGAGAGAGAGAGAGAGAGAGAGAGAGAGAGAGAGAGAGAGAGAGAGAGAGAGAGAGAGAGAGAGAGAGAGAGAGAGAGAGAGAGAGAGAGAGAGAGAGAGAGAGAGAGAGAGAGAGAGAGAGAGAGAGAGAGAGAGAGAGAGAGAGAGTCATTTGGATGGAAGCTGTTAGCAGTAGCAGGTGACAGATTTACAACATCCAGACGTTATATTTGGGTTGAATTTATATCCTGGGTGACATTAATTTCCAAACGTGTGTGAAGAAAAAAAAAAAATAGGGCTGAGTCATTGATTTTTTTCTTCTATTACTTGAAACCTAATCATGACTGCTTTCACCTATAAAAGTCCTTCCCGGCAGATTTTCTACAGAGAATAAAGCGCATTAATCCAACTCTCTGTAGCGGATACATCACATATTCAAATGTAAACACAGGAAGCATGTCAGATTTGTGAGTATTTAAAAAAAAAGTGACATTTTTGCCTCTTAGATCTTTAATTTGACTCATTTTTAAAAGCCAGACGAGGTGAAAATGTTTTAACCCTTACAAATTACACCCATTTTTTTTACATTAAGAGCTGTAAAAACACTCAACACTCATTTCCTCTAAGTGGACTTTTCCTAATGTGACCCTGAATATACAAAAATGGAAATAAAACACATCATTTTTTAAACTTTTTGTACAGCTGATACACATTTTCGTGTATCAAAGTGTCCAAATTTGACTTGTTTTTAATACAAAATTCTAAAAATCACCATTCAAACATGTCGCTGTATTCTTTATATTCCATAAAGTAATGATTTTAAACGTCTTTTTCCCCCATAAATACATAGAATACACTCTCCATTAATGACTAATGGGGAATGTATGAATGTGAATGGGTGTAAACACTGATTATGAGTCAGTATAAGAACAGGATGTACCTTGACTCCGTGCCCCATGTCGTCCAGCAGACTGTAGTCGACGGGTTTGCGGATGTAGCGCACCGGCCGCTCCGGATTGGCCGGCGCGATGATCTTGTGCGTGCGGGACGTGTTCTTGTTGGTGGTGAGGATGCCGATCTCCCGCCTCGCCACCTTCTCTTTGTGGATGTCCACCGTCTGAAGACAGAGAGATCATTTAACCTCATCATCACTCGACTTGAGTGTATTTTTCTCTGACTCGTAAAGAGAAGCTGGTGAGTCGTACCTGTGAGATGTGGTTGATGGACGACTCCATGCGGCGGAGCTGCGAGGCCTGGATGTCCAGCATCTGCAGCACATTGTTGGCGAGTGTGTTTATCAGGTAGGCTACGCTGGCCAGAGACTGGGTAGTGTAGTTTTTGGTCTCCTCCAGTGCCCTCTGCTTGTCTGGAGACTGGAGGAAAGAAGAGAAGAAGAAAAAAGTGATATTTAACCTTTTTAAACAATGACATAAAAGATGGATTTTTCTTGTTTGTGATGTGCAGACGAAGCTTTTCCGGAGTAACAGACACTGAAGAAGAAGAGTGAAATTTATTCAGCTTGCTTCAGGACATTTTTAGAAATACCATCTGTGTATGAAACATGTGCACACATTAAGTATTTATTCTTTTTACTGATGAGAAAGCTTACATGGAAACCTAAAGAAAGTGCTCGAACTTTAGCGTCGACACACTGACATTTAAATGTGTTTAACGGCATTAATCCAACACTGTGAATCAAGTCTTTTCAAAGCTGCATTTAAATGAAACCACTGCCTCACTTTGCTGTGACACTGACTCACTAAATGCTGACTCTGATTTAGGAAAAGTAGAGTAAATATCCTTGTAGTGCACACACGCTCAGAGCAACCCGCTGCGTTCAAATGTGTCAGTGATGAGAGGTTCATGTTTTAGTGAAGGTATAAAAACAGCAGGTGAAATGAGTCTCAGGTATTACAGCTGCAGCCAGCGGAGTGAGAGGAGTAATGTGCGTCCACTGGGCCGGATCGAGCCGTGAGCTCGGCGTGGGCGCGTTAACGGGAACATCAAAGGGCAGACGGACCCGCTCGTGTTCCTGCTGGGAAACACTGAACGCATCACAGTACATGATGCTGCTGCTGCTGCTGCTGCTGCTGCTGCTGGGATAAAATACATACAGTCCAGACCTCATTACAAACTGATGAACACTTATTTATCTTATTATATATTATTATTATTATGATTCACTACTACTAAAAAAAGACTGATGCTGTCCGAAGTATTTAATCCCAGGAGTTTATAAGCTAAATATTTTTCTAAGACTTAAAGTTTAAGATTAATCAGCAGCTAATCTGATCATCTAATAATCATTTAAGGCATTTCTGAAGCAAAAAACAACATATTTGGTGATTGAAGCTTCTTTAATGTGATGATTTCATTGCTTTTTGTTGTTTTGCATGAAAATAAATGGATAATCTTTTAGTTTTGGACTGTTGGTGCGACATTTAAAAACATCAACTTGGGCTCTGTGAAACTATGAGCTGCATTTTCACTCTTTTCATTTTCAGGTGAATCAATAATTAACCCCCCCCCCCCCCCCCCCCCTCCCCTCCCTCCCTCCCTCCCTAAAAACAAACCATTCATCACCTATTGTCAAACCAGATTACACTTCTTGTTCCTGTTTCCAGCTTTAACCCTGATCTCACACACTGGGTCATGATTGGATATTGATTCATTGATTTTAAGCCATGTCAACATCCACAGCCTGTATGTCAACTGTAATCCTAAACATACTGAAACCGACACTCATTTGATGATTGCATGGCTTAAATCTGATAAATAAGACGTACATGTAAGAGAATATTATACAAATTATTAGGTTAAATCCATCTTAAAATGTTTCTGGAGCAGAATAACATGAACATATAAGAAGAAACGACGTCATAAAGCTTTAAGAAGTGGCTCAAAGAAGACCATCTTCACTAATAACGTGTCTTTTTATTCCCTTTAATGTTTTTAAAAGGGAATAAAAAAAGAGTTTTTAATGTAAAGCAGAGCGCGCTGGTGATTCACTCATTCATTTAGAGGAGTGTGGAGGACGCAGCGCTGCCTCAGTATGAAGACAAACAGGTTATGTGGTAGAAGTCAAACAGGGAGGGGGGGGGGTATCGGTGTAAATGCTACAAGAAGGAGGGGAGACATTTTTGATGTATTGCTAACAGACTGGTGATACTATATTTGGCTGGAGGTGAAAAACAACCTGTAAGATACAAGATTATGTTTTATTATTGAAGTCAGCAGTGGAAAAGAAGAAGAAATACATTTAGTTGTTTAGGATGTTATTACTACTACTACTACTACTACTACTACTACTACTACTACTACTAATTTGTGAAATTAAAGCATAAATCAGTAAAAAAAGATAAATACAAAAAACCCAAACTATTTTCAAGAGGTACATGGATGAAGAGGAGCTGTGTTAATGAGCTGGTTTTAACACTAGGTGAATACTTGGGTTGTAAATACATTTGGGACACTTGATATTATATATATATATATATATATATATATACTTTATATGAGTTAATAGAGTAATAAAGGGTAGGAATTTATAAGTATGCTCCTTTTAGAGCATTGTTATTCTTGTTTTATTGGTCTGCTTTATCTGCTTTTATCCTCATGTTTGAAATCAATAAATAAAGACCTTAACATTTCAATTAGCTGCATCTATTTTAAAGTGAATGTAGTTAAACACAACAGGCCTGCAGTTAATGAAACCTGCATGAAGGCTGTTGAGTCAACTTTACGTCATTCTGAAGTTTAATCAACTTAAACTGAGACTGAGAGGTGTTTCTGAGGAAATTACAGCTGAAATGATCATCTTTAATAGATTCATTAATTGATTAATCAGCAACTATTTAGAAAATCTGTTGTTTTTGTGATTTATAAATCAAGAAAAAACACTAAACATTCTCCAATTTATATTTGAAGAAGCCACTTTTACCATTTCTGACTACTTTCTGATGTTTAATACACAAAAACATCAATAAATGAATAGAGAAAACAATTATTGTATTAATGGGTAATTAAAACAATCACATAAAATATTAGAATCACTTCTGTGAGTAGATCTACAGCCTCATGAAGTTGAATCAGTGCCTGAAAACATTACATGAGTCATTGTCGCAGGATGTTAAAACACGAGGCTCGTTTTATTAGTTTCGGCTCTCTGTGTGTGTGTGTGTGTGTGTGTGTGTGTGTGTGTGTGTGTGTGTGTGTGTGTGTGTATGTCTAATAACAGCGGGGCAGCTGAGAGAAGAGATGATATTCTCAGTCAGTGATGTTTAATAGCAGGAAATTGTTCTGCAATGAATGATTTCAGTGAGAAATCCATCAGAGAAGAGACGCTCAGACACTGATCTCTACTCCCACAGCGGCTAAAAATGCAAAAAAAGGATCCAATTCAAGTCAAAAAAGAAACATTACTCTACTGTTTAATCTAATTTTTCTTACTATGCCTTCATTACAAATCCTCCCATTTCTAAAAACAACCCACATGTGAATGAAATGAGGCTTCTCACCTCTCAGGGAGCTGACGAAAAGGAAAATAATGTATGAAAATAAAGTGAAATGAAGACGATGTACAATGAAATATCTATTAACCTTTTCTAATGCTGGATTAGTAAAGAAGCATAAAGAAAAGTTATCATGAATACAACAGGTGTCATTAAATAGGCTGAACACTGCAGGGCGATGATGTGATTGAGAGCAGAGAATAGATGCTGAATTTCCCCCCTGCTGAACATTTTCCGTCTAGCGGATCTATAAGTGGTAATACCCATCTGACAGCATCTGGGGAAACTGTGCAGGGTGTGAAAGAAACCGAGGCAGACTGCCAGACACCAAGCTGCCAACCTCCTCCTCCTCCTCCTCCACAGGACGACCTGTCACACCTGATCAGCCCCGCTCATCAAGGAACGTCACATTTCAGGATCACACCTTGTCAAAAAAAACCTTCTCACTAACGCTGCAGGCCCAAAAATACAACCACGGTGATAACAGAGAGAGTTCAGGCTACAGAAACCCCTAAAAAGCTGAGATCATAAAGTAACTAAGTCCATTTAATCAAGTGCTGCATAATACTGAGGTTCTTTATGTGAGTATTTCCATTTCTACTCCACTATTATTCGACAGCTTTAGTTACTTTTCAGATGAAGATTTGACACAATGGATAATATAACAAGCTTTTAAAATACAACACATTGATAAAGATCTCTGTGTAGACTAACATGTCATATGTCTATGAGTTGTTAACAGCTCCACCAAATAGTGATTCTTCCCTCTAAACTTCTCACATGGTTTCATTTCAATAAATGTTCAAATGATCCAATATTTCAGCAAAAATCAAAGATTAGAGAAAAAGTCCAAAAACTGAAAACACATTTGTGTATCCGAACTTAGTTTTTTCTTCTTTCCTCTCCCATTAATCATCTCACCACCCCTCACATTTACCTGCTGACCCTTTGGAGGGGCCCCACCCCTAGGTTGGGAACCACTAGACTAAACTAGATAACTGTATATAAAGTAGTGTAAACTAATACTCCTAATATTGCAGTACTCTTACTGTAATACTTTACATCAAGCTGATAATACTTATGTACTTTAACTACATTAAGCTCTTAATACTTATACTTTAGTAGGATTTTTCATGCACGACTTTACTTGTAATGTAATATTTTTTTTACATCACTGTTTTGGTCTTTTACTCGAGCAAATAATCTGAGTATTTTCTTCCACCTCTGGTTCACACCTGCAGGATCTCACAAAAAGAAAAGCTCTGAATGGGATTGATCGCCTACACACACACACACACACACACACACACACACACACACACACACACACACACACACACACACACACACACACAATTTCTCTTCTTCTCTCAATGCAAATTTCACTCATCTGTCACAGTAAATATGAACACACAGATGCAACATTACTCTGCTTTTCCCATCCAGCAGCAGCAGCAGAACAAGCTCTGAATTAAAAAAGAAACCACATCTGTCTGTGCCAACCTTTAAAAATGAGCATTTCTGAGGAATATTATATAGCTGTGTTTCTCCCCCCCAAACATCATAAATCACTGGTTGTTGATGATGATGATGATGATGATGATACCGTCACGCCTCATGTCAAACCCAAAGCTCAATCAGGGATTAATCTGCAGCCGATCAGTGTGATCAGCTGGCAGTGATTGATCAGCTGGCAGTGATTGATCCCCCAGCAGCAGAGGGGCAGATACATTGATTTTCACAGTGCCAGTATATAAATGGTTTGCAGCTGGCTAGCACATATACAATGGATGCACAAGTCACACACACTCTTATATTAAAGGAATATCAACACGTGAGCACTCTCGGGAAGAAGATAAACATGATTACAGAGAGGAAATGTTAATAAATGTGTTAGTTATTTAGTGAAAAGGCTTGACAACGTGTTGTTAGCACCAACTAGCCTAGCACCAGCTCGCCCCCCCCCTCCTCCTCCAGCCTTTAAAACACATTTACACCCAGCGACCACCCCTCTTCTAATCAGCTGTAACCTCACCTGGACATAGTTGCTCTCACAGTACTCTGCGACCCTTTCCAAATTGGTGAAGCTGTCCAATAGTGCGCTTCGTCCTGCTGGTATCTCCTCTTCCAGAAGCATTTGTAGCTCCGCCATTTTCACATCTTTAGCTGGAGCGGTGTGTGTGTGTATGTGTGTGGTTGTGTGTGTGTGTTTGTGGAGGGCTCACTAGCGCCACCGTGGCACTGTGAGGTACTGCACGAGGGGGAGAGCTCACCAGCGCCACAGTGGTAGAGTGAGGTACTGCAAGAGATCTCCTGGTGGCAGCACTTGTGGAGCAGAGAGGGTTCCCAAATTAATAATCACCAGTGGAGAGGAACCAAGTGCATTTACTCAAGTAATCTGTAATTAAGTACACGTTTTTAGGTACTTTAGTTGAGTATTTTCTATTTCCACTCCACTACATTTCAGAGGGAGATTTTCTACTTTCTACTCAACAAGGGTGGATGAGGGTAATATGGGACACTGACTAACGTTGGACATCTAAGATCAAGTGCATTTATCTTTTTCTAATTAGATTATTTTAAAGCTAACTAGTATATGCGTACTGTGTTATATTGTTTAAACTTACACAGGAACATAAATGCTAGTTTTTTAAACCTAAAAACTGTAGGCCTATGAAATTAAATGACTAAATGTGGGTGTGCACATTTCAGAAAGTTTTGGCTGATAAGGCTGCTTTGCATAAATCAAAGTATTTCTAAGCCTATAAACTAACTAGTGTCCCAGATTACACATTCTGAAACGATTTGGCACGCACGACAAATATTAATTATAAGAACCATGTTCCTTTTGAGTACAATATCCAAAAATTGTCTTTTGATTTAACAAGGAAACATCTCAGGGATTTCATAATGATATTAAGTGTTGATATAATGTATTGGATTCATATGTAAACCCTACATTTATTTTTCACAATGACACGGCACCTGACACGGTCATTTTCAGCTGATACTCAATAAAACCTCATTCTTGAAGGTCTGATGACTATAAAATGACAAAAAAAAAAAAAAACCCACATCAGATTTTCATACATATTTATTAAGAGGTTTTTAAAAAAAGGGAATGAAATGTCTAATTGCCATGTGGCCGCGTTAGTAGAAAAACAAACCATACTGTATGCCACTGGGAATTCTGACTCTAGGCATTTGTTCGAGGAAAAAAAAAAACATCTGGCGGCACAAGTTGTTTTATTTTATACATTTTAGAGCATTAAAGCACCGGCTTTCTCTCCCCTTTAACAGATGGCGTCTTTCAACAAGTGCAAATTTGAACCGTGGACAGTCGAGGTAAAAATAATGTGCTGAAGACTTCGGATGAAAACGTAGAGACAAAACATGTGGCGGTGCAGCAACTACTGTAGAAAAAAACACTGCTGTAAGTTACAAAAAGAGCTTCAGAGAGTTTCTATCCAAAAAGTGTTGACAGGAAGTAAAATAAGACATTGAAATAAGTTGTTTAATTGCTGATAACTCCTCGAATAAAGATGTAAATCATATTGCTTTATAGGACGAATATGGCTCTTCATATTCTGCCTCCTCCAGTGGATTCTTTTACAGTTTTAGCTTCTTCTGCTAACGGTGACCCAGGTTTCGTCTTTAGGCGTAGACACCAGCTCAGATCTGACCTCCATGACCTGCCCCTTCAACGGGTGGAGCTTCAGCTGCCGCACCAGCGTGCTGAGCAGGACCGTAGCGACAGTGTAGGCGAACCTGTCGGGAATATAATCGATCAATAAACAATTTTTCTTTCAGGGTATAAAGTGATTTTTTTTGTTTTGGGAGTCTTTACCTCAGCTCTGGGCAGGTTTGATTCCCAGAGAAACCGAGCAGACAGAAGCTCTTCTTGGCCGAATCCTCCTCGAATCGATCGGGGTCAAACCTGAGCGATGACATAGATCAATATTTTTCACCTGAAGACACACTCTGATATTCTCACACACTATTATAACTCATCGTCATACAGTATGTTCAGTGTGTTGCAGGAGATATTTAGTGATGAAGTGTTTTAATTAATGTTTCCCGGTGATGCTGTTTTCAGATCAACCTGTTGCCGTGAGACGTACATGTGGGTGTTTAGGGTCACAATAATACTGGATCAGATTTCTCAATGCAAAATAAACTGAGTGCTTTCTGTCTGTATTATTATTATTATGTAACACTGTTGACATAGAGGCTCATGCTCTTTAGTTTAGTTTATTTATTCGAACATGTTAAAATGACAAAGTAAAATATATAGGCAGCGAAATATAACAAAATAGAAATGAAAGAAAAAGTCCTACCCCTTTTTTCTTTTTTAATAATCAAGTCAAACCCAAAAAAAGATTGATTCTGATTCTGATGGGCTAAAAATGATATTTTAAATAATTAATGACTTTCTGCTTTCAGGCTTTTTAATTATACTTTTTCCACACAGATGTTGGCAGCTGCTTCAGGATTTGCAAACGGCAAACTTTCTCATTCTGCCCTCCAGTTAATTTCTGCCAATTTCCAAATGAACTGATGAAAAAGTCAAACCTGTATGGGATGCTCCAGGTGTCAGAGTCTTGCAGCACCACTCCCAAAGCATAGATCACCAAACTCTGCAACATGACAACAATAATACTTTACAGTATATGCACAATCCTCCTGTTTTGAAGCTAAATGCATGCTACTAAACCTAATAGGCACTGAAAAATAACCAAATAACAGACAATTCTTGCATTAATTAGCAAAATCTGACTCTATTTAGACGACTCTTATCCAAATGAAACAGATTTAGTGTTTGAGTAAAATCTCAGACACACATTTCCACTAAAAGTCAAATATTTGTTTTTCTGCAGGCACATTATTAACATATTAAAGTGTGAATATCTCATCCTCTCCAATCCTTTATCACCTGTGTGAGTATCATGATTTTTTTTTTTTTTTTATCATCAGTGCTGATCTGAATCTGAGAGAAACAAACAGGTCTCCACAGACAGCAGGAAACCAGATACCTCTTTGGGGATGACGTGTTGATCGACTTTTCCCTCCACTTCCTGCAGCCGAGCCGCGACGGGGGTCAGCTTGGCAGTCCTCACCGTCTCGTTGAGCACCTGCTGGCAGTATCTGGTTAAAGGACGGAAATGTGATAAGATCAAGGTTATCTGACGCAACCGATCGTGCCGAAAAGTTAAGGAAGATTCAACAAGTACTGAAACTCTGACTATCGATACAACTATTATCTATTTGCTGGATCTGAATCTCTTACTTGAGCTGAGGGATTTTGTCCAAGGTAACTGGATCAGAGCCCAAAACCTGCTCCAGCTCCTTGTACAACTTGTCCTGGACTTCTTCTGAGGTGGACAGGAAGTGAAGAGCCCAGATGCACACTGATAACACAAAACAAAACACACCACTATTTCACACTTTTTTTAAAGCTGAAAACGAGCATTTTAGAGTTTGATTTCATGATCTTTGACACAAATACTCAATAAATGATGTAGAAAACCTCATAAAGCACCACTCACAGTTGGCAGCGATGACACATCCGGCCAAAGTGAAAACCATACAGTCCTCCATGATCTGAAACAAGCAACAAAAGTCACTTCAAGACTTTTTTCTGGAACAGTGAAGGTGTGTATTAACCTGCAGCGGGCGTCTTCTCTCCTGGATCAGTATTCACCTGTCGTTCTGTGAGAGTCGACTGGAGCAGAGCGTCCACAAACACTGTCTGCTTCCTCTGGGCTTTCCTCTCTTTTGCCACTGACAGCAGCACCGACTCCATCTCTGACAGAGCTGAAGACCAGGGGAAGAAAAACATGAAAAAACACTACTTTTTTAATATTTTAGGCATGTACAGACAGCTTCCTGACACTTCCAACTCGGGTTATGTGGTGGCACTGTTGTTAAAAAGACCCAATTTCATCTATACGTCTTGTTTCCCTTCAGACAGCATCCAAAGTAAACTCCAGCCGGTTGCCAAGAGCCGGTAACAATCGTCCTTGGCAGGTGAATCAATAGCAGTCCCCCCAAACAGTGGCTATCCTCTGATTAGGGCGACAGTACTAACTGCCTGCTCCCAGACTCTGTCTCAAGCTGCCTGTCAAGCTGCTCCGCACAAACACACACACACACACACACACACACACACACTCACACAGAGAGATAACGTCTGAGCCTTTTGCAAACTTTCCCTCCTGTTTCTCCACAGCTGAGCAACAGTAGAGACCCAATTCTGTCCCAGCATGTCAACACACAGCAGGTGTGAGGAGGGGAGGCTGACAAACAGTGAATGTTTTGAAGCAGATATTCAAATACAACATAGAATAGGAAATGGGACTGAAAGTGTTTGACTGACTGAAAACTTTGAAGTTAGTTGTGTTAAAGCTTCCTCTGCTGAGAAATCTCATCATGAAAGCCTCACTCACCTTTCTCATAATGCCCTTTTCTGCTGGAGCTCTTCTCCAAGGAGCCGTCCAAGTAGCCTTTTCCGATTTCTGACCAGATCTATTGTGAATTAGAGAAGGAAAAAAACTGATTAATTAATTCCCTGCAGTTTTTATATGGTTAACAGCACATTTCTTAACCCTGTGGAGTCAAAATGAATAGAAAAAGGGAAAGAATCAGTCCTGGGAGCCTTATTTTCTGTCCATAATGTGTAAATTATGTCTTTTTTGTGGACATTATGCAGTTTTTCAACAAATATGTGAAGAGAAATCTATCATAGAAGATGTAAAGGACTGATTTCAACACCCCAAGCAGCAGAAAAAAGACTAAAGAGCAACGCAGGTACAAGAACTCCCACTCTTTGCTCTCTTCCTACATGTGAAGTATAACCTACAGCTACGTTTAAAGCGGACTCTCTCTTTCTCTCTCACCACGTCGTGGTTCTTGCGGAAGGAAATGACGTCGGCGTCGTCTTTGAAGCGCTCGCCCAGGGCCAGCTGAGTGACGGTCTTCATGGACAGACCCAGCAGGTGGGCGCCTAGCGGGATGTGCTGAGACTCTGGGAACGACTTCCACTTCCCGACCAGCTCCTCCACCAGCTAAGAAACATATTTATTCATGTTTAATATCTTCTTATAGTTTATATTTCAGTAGGTACTATAGACTTTTCGTCGAACCTTGAGCAGGTGAGGGAGGTTGTTCTTCAGCGTGCTGTTGATGGCGCTCTCGTACACCTTCTTCCTGACGATGGTCTCACTGGCCCCGCCTCCCATCCCTGACTGGTAACCTAGCAACGACTTCAGCATCGTCTCAAAGGAGTCGGCTTAGAAGAGGAAAAAGTGAGAAGGAGTTTTGTTCATTTTTCTTTATAACAACTTCTGGCATCAGGCATCAGGCATGAAAATGTATTAGTATTAGCTGCTGCTGCTTACTTGTGTGGTTGGGGTTGATGTGTTGCCGTAGCTGATGCACGGAGCCAAGGCTGACCACCGGACGCCCGCCGAACCAGAACGACGCCACCGACCCAAACTCCTGATGTAGACTGACGAGGAATTCATGCAGACTGCCTCTGCTCACGATGTCCTGCAAGTTTCCATCCCTGTGACAGAGAAAGACATGATAAGACAAGCAGTAGAGAGTTGATTTAGATGTCTGAGAACTGCAAATATTCATGTATGTGTTCATAATTACATTAAAAAACACACTTTACATATATTCTTTGTGTTGAAGGAAGATGATCACTTACTTATATTTGTTTTTAAGTTAATTTCAGAGTAATATAGTTGCTTTTTGTCCACTTATTGGTCTCTTAAGCAGCCAATATCTACATTACAGCACTTTCACTTGGGATACAGTCATGTCTCACCCTGTAAATAAATTCAAGTGAACAGCAGCTGCAAAAACAGAAGTAAAGATAACAAAAAAGTAGCTTACTTCTCATCTGTAGGGTTGAGACCTGGGATGCCAGAGGCCCTTCTGGATGACTGCAAACATGATTATAATGTGATTTTAATGTCAGCAACAGAAAAAAGGTCATTTCTTATAGTAAAATGGAAGCTAAATGACATTTATTGTTTCCTAAAATAAGTCAACAGGTTGGTTTTGCTCTGTTTAAACTCTAGCTGGAGCCTCAGTGGTACAAAATCTCATTTAAAATATGGTAAAGTTATATCTTTCGTTAAATAGCAAACAAAAACACACTTTAAGACACTTTTAAATGTCACTGGATCAATTATTAGGGACTTCTGGTAAAATCGGCATATAAATAACAGACTATAAGCAGCATTTAATTACACATTTTTAACTTTAATCTCTCCTTTATCTCTGCATATAAAGGCTCCTACAGCCCCAATAGTAACTCTTAAAGTTGCATTTTATTAAAGCAGATTGTATTGCTTCATTTAAGATGTTAAATTAGGTCATATGAGACTTTTCCACTAGCCGAGGAGCTAAGTTAACTTACTGGATATAAATACAGGACAGCTCCCACCAAAATGATGACAAACGTGACAGCAAAGATGGCAAAGTCCAGCATGACTGCTCGCTTTTAATGGCACAGTCTAGGTAAGTTTCATGGATGTTTTAGCAGATGTTGCAGCTAAAATGAAAACAGCAGCTACCACGTCAACAGAGAAAGTGGGGAGATAAGATCGATCCGCTCTGTGCTCGATTATAAAGTCACGACGGATGTCAGAGAAAACTAGTTGAGCTCAGAGAGGATCGATGAAGGAGCTCTACACCTTCAAGGTTTTACATAAAGATTAATAATTTAACTTTCAAGAGGGTTTAAATTTAAAATTAAAATTACACTGAAGCAGTTTCCAGCTTTAACACTTTACTTTAACAAAAACTCCCCTTATGATATTTCACATGGCAATAATTCACATTTTATGACTTTTTTTTGTACTTCTTCCACTGCTGTTAATGCATACATGCTAATTAACTACTATTAACTATTTGCAATGCACACACTTTAACTATGAGGCAATTCAACTTCAACTAAAATTTAAAATACTTTCTTTTTCTGCAGTTCAGCTGCCTTTTCACCCTTTCATGCATGATTAAATCAGTGATTTTTTTTTATTGTTTGTTTTTACTCTTAAACAAGTGACACATGATACCAATTATTTTAAGAAAAATATTAAAGACATCCTTTTTAGTTGAAAAATATATATATTTGTACCTTTTTTTTCTCTGCACATTTCTTTTTTGCTAGTTGTTTGTTTCCTAATCTCAACAAATCTGCATGTATTACTTTTCTTGTATTATGTATTTTTTTCTTATGTTCAAATAAAGTAAAGTAGTTGGAATGTTTGGTTTTTTTAACCTGTTTTTTTCTCTGAGAAAAAAAGGATTTAACAGATATTCTTAAGCTAATTGGTGCTTCTCCTTTAAACGCCATTTTGAATGTATGATGCAATATTTCAACATGACAGAGAGAGAGCCAAACAATGATATTCAGATGAAAATTCATAAACACTTTGGGTGTTGGGGCATGGTACTACAACTTAAACGGTTCAAAATTACTTCTAAATATCTGTTTACTGTAACACCATGAACATGAACACACCATGCATGAAAGGGTTAAACTTTAAGATCTAAAACCCTATGCCTTTTCTAATTTGTATATATTTGATACTTGCATATTATGAATGTGCCAAATTAAATAAATGGGAGTCTAGGGAAGTGTATATCAGTCACTGAGAGAACGATCTGAGGTCAAGGGTCTCTAGGCTTGGCCATGTCCCCAGATCATATTTTGTTAAGGTTACCCCTTAAATAATGGAGAACAGCTGACATGTCAGGAATACTATATAAGCTGCTCCTTTTTGTTTATTCATTGTCATTTGACTCATGCATGTAGCCTTATGACCCGAGCTCGTATTAAATATGCATTGAAGAGAACTCCTTGTTTCGTCTCATCACAGACCCATCAATCTGTACAGATTCACTTTATATTCCCAAAGATTTCATCCATATGCATCTAATCCCCTCAGGATATAATAAAGAAGCGTTGCTGGATTTGTTGGATAAAACCCTGTATTTATAAAGACGAGCACACACATTTCAAAAAAATACAAAAATAATCTACAAAACATTCAGATTTCACTGTTAAAATACAGTGCAAAAAAATAGTGTGTATAATATATGTGCAAAATGTGTCTCAGAGCAGATATGCTGTAACTGATCCTCAGGCCATCATCTCGGATTTGTCCTCTGGTTTCGGAAGCTCGATCTCCATCGCCATCAGATAACCTGAAGAGGAAGAAGAACAACTTTTATTATTAACTTGCTTTTTTAAAAATGGATTTCCCTATATATTAAAGCATCTCTCACACTCAGTGTAGTCGATCTCGGGTCGGGAGGCGATGAAGATCCAGGCCAGGCCAACGAGCAGAGCCACCACAAGATTGACCGTCACCCAGGGGTGGAGAATCTGGTGCTCTGACCCTGGAGGCCTGGAGAGGAAATAAGCATTATATTTAGGGTGTCATAATGAGACAGAAACATTTATATAATCTGATTCCAGCAGTGTAGCTCACCATAATGTCGTGTTGAAGTCCGGGTAGAGGTTGATATGATCGCTGGTCATCTGCTGGCTGAGGGAGAGGACCAACGCTGAGAAATACACTGCAGTGATGGACGGAAACAAAGAGAGAAAAACAAACAAAGAGTCAATTTCAAGAAGAGTTTTTTTTTTAGGAGTGGGTTAGATTTTTTTAGGCGGTGAAGTGTGGACTCACAGAATGAGGCGATAGCGACGGGATCCAGCGTGATAAACTCCCGCAGAGCTATGGAGCTTTTGGCCATGTTCACTCTGACGACACAAGAATTTAGGAGACAAAACTATAAGCAACAGGATCTTTTACAGCAGCCCAATTCACAAGTATCGTAAGTCCGAATGCTGGAAAACTTTACGAAGAAAAGCTTTACAATTAACTGTTAATTTGGGCTGTGTTACCTGTCGAAGGCGGCCACCGTGCTGATGGCCAGCAGCATGTAGAGCAGAGACTGGGAGGGGTACGCCATGCTGTGATACTGCTCCAGCAGGTTGGACAGAGAGGTGAGGTGCTGACCGGCTAACATGTAAACCACCACGATGTTCCACACGGCGTAACCCGCCAGGAAGCCGTGACAGTACAGACCCAACACCCTGAAGCACGGATACATAGGAGAGAGGAGAGAGAGGTTTAAATGAGGGAGTGAACGACACACACACACACACACACAAAAACATGCAACTTTCAACATGTTTCTTTCACCTGAAGCCTTCGTGCACCCTGAGAGAAACGTCTCTGGTGGTCCAGAGCGGATGAATGTGCTGGAGTTCTGGTAGGTTTTCCATCTGGTCGCTAGTCTTCCTCCACTCTGAGCGCTCGGCTGCCTGGAAACGCTCTGTTAAAACACACACACACACAAAGAGAACATATAAAAACAGCGGTGACACCATCAGATCATCCAGTGTAACCCCTTTAAATTAAACCACACGTCTTTTTTCATGACTCACTGTTCCTCTCGACAAAAACCTTCCCGACCGGCTGACTCTGGCCCTGCGGCGCCGTGAACAAGGAATGCTGGGGGATCGGAGGCAGTGTGTCGGTGATGATGTCATCCTCCTCTACGTCCAACTCGTCGGGAAGCTGCGGCGTTTCGATGACTCTCGCCTTCCTAAAAATGATGAGAAATAAAGACGATAGGTTAAAGAAAAGGGAGAAAAATGTGACATATACTGTATGAAAAATATCAATCAAAATAAATCAAACTGAAAACAGGTGTTGTGCATAAATTTGAAGCATGACGCAGGAAAAACACTAAAAGTTACTGTACCATATTTCTTTTTACAGTATATTTGATCATGATACTCGCAAATATGCATATAATGTGATAACTTCAATAATTCTTGCTTTATTTGGTTTGTTTCTTACTTCTTCTTTTTGCTTTTTTTAACTACTTCTTCTCCGTCGGTGGTCTGATCGACTGCATCTCCGTTCACCAGTTCGGCTTGGTCGTCTTCAAGATCTGAAACCCCCCAAATACAATCATAGATTTACCCCAAAGGGCAGATTCTAGCTGACCTCTTCCACATAGTGACACTGATTCCTGGTTCAATAATGATGAAACTGCAGCCTTCTCACCTATAGTGGCACTTTTCTTTTTCCTCCTCCTCCTCTGTGGAGGCGGGTCGCTCGTGGTTTCAAATGTGAGCTGCTCCCCGACCGCAGACACCCTCCTGCTGCCCATCTCCATCCCCTGATCTACACAGCAGAGAGGGAATAAAGAAACCACATGTGAAACTTTACTCTGAATGGTTGAAAGATGACTTTTACTCTCATGTACATCTATCAGCACGTCTTCTTCATCATGTTCAAGTTTTCTGGATTCAAAAGCAACATTTCAATGTCGTTTTTTCCCCCTTTATCATCAGAAAGCTAAATATTGTTTTTTCTATAAAAGCACAAAAACATGACACAACTTTCAATTGTGGTTAGTGGTTTACACTGCTGTCTTTTGATGAGAAATACAGCCAGCAAGACTTTCAATAGCAAAGCAATATATGATTCATCTTTAAATGATGTTACAGACTTTTATATTTGAAGAGACAGAAATGTAAAAAAACAGGATTTTTGTGATTAACTGGACAGAATATGTTTGGTTTGATTTCTATTTTGCAGCAAAATCTAACGATAAAGCTTCACTTTTATGATTTTAAGTCATTACCCTTCATCTAAAAATACTCAAATAATGTTTGAGAGAAACACAAACCACAAACTCTCTCTGTAAATACCAAAAGATAATTGTCAGGTTCAAAAGGGTTAAAGGGAAAGTTGTGAGTCTTCATGCCCTTTAAATTCTGACTAATGAAACGTTTGATAAGAGCTAAAAAAAAATGGTGAAGATCTCTACTTTAGATGCCGTAAAGATGCAGACACGTGTGTGTGTGTGTGTGTCTGTGTGTTACGTACCGTCCATATCATCGACTCCATTCGCCTCTTTTCTCAGCCTCTTCTTCTTATGTTTTCCTACCGCCACTTCTCCTACACACGATGATAAATAAAAGAAGAATCGACTCAAACCGAGAGCTTTCCCCCCAAATATGAGAGAAATACATCACCACTAATTCCTGACTTACCAGCTGTGTCTTGACTTCATGTGTCCATACATGTGACAAAAGAAAGAGGAAGAGTTTAGTTTGACTTTTCAGTATAAACACTTCAGATACAAACCAGGAGGAAAGGTGTACAATACATTAAATTAAGTATTATATAACTTAAATCCGCTGTAAGCCTGGTTAATTCAGGCATTAACCTACCTTGGCATTGTTGGAAGTGCTCGTTGTCCTCGCTGAAAAAGAGAAAGAGAAAGGAGTCACTTTCTCTATTTATGTTCATTTTCTAATAGCGTCAAGAAATCAAATGTTTTCACAGCATTTATGAGCCGACAACACCTGATAGGATTTATTTGAAGTCCTGTTTTTGTGATCTAATCAACAGTATTTCTCCTAAATGAATGAAAAACGATTTAGAAAAGTTGATTTTAGCTAATTTTATTTTAAAAACGAAGTTCTGTGCAAAATCTTACAAATTAACCTACTAACTATCATGCTGAGAGCCACACAAACTCCAAATCAAAACATTCCTGAAACACATTAAAAAACACACACCTCTGCTCGAAATTCACCCACCTTCTCTTACAAAAGGACGAGGAGCATTTCATAAAATCAAACACTGACTTAAAGCAGCCGCCCGAGAAGAAACCTTACCGTCGTCTTTCTGTCCATTCCACTCAAGAATGGAGTTAAGAGAGCAGCGACGCTACACGTAACATCCCGGCTGAACGCTTAAATCCCGGCTAAATCTGTGATCATACATCCGCCAAGACCCCGGATTACTCAGGACAGAGGTCAAGACAACTAAAACCTTTTCAAACTCTTCTGAGCAGTGTGTGTGTGTGTGTGTGTGTGTGTGTGTGTGTGTGTGTGTGTGTGTGTGTGTGTGTGTGTGCATCTATAGAGTCTGGTATTATAGACGCTCGCTGGTGTAATCTTTCTAACGGTGCTCGTGGAGAAATAATAAATTAATCACTCTTCAGGGTTTTTGTTGGCTGATGATCAAAGAGTTAAAAGTGTCACAGTTTTGGTATTAAGATGTTTAAGTTTTCTCAGCTTTCAGAGGAATCAGATTGTAATTAATCAATTTTTCCAGATGAAATTGATTCGAAAACTTATATAATGGATAAAAGTGGCGTTTCCAGTAAACTTGCATACAGTTGTCTTGACTTTAGTTTATTTTATGCAGATTCACGAGCTTTCACAGATATTCAAAGTGAGTCATTTCTGAGCCATCTGCTGCCGATCTGGTTCCACTGACTCATGAATGCATGTTTGTGTGTTAATTGTCTTTATTGTGTATTTTACAGCTGCAGCTTGAGATCACTGTTGGCTATTTTTTGGGGTTGTTTTTTGTCTATGTCTATTTTTGTTTACTTTAAAACCTCTCTGATTTGTCTGAAATCCAGACTGTGCTAAAAAGATTAATTGAGGGACAAATGATAATTATCTTATTAATTCACTCTACAGAAATATTACAGCTGCAGAAATGTGGATTGTGACATGAGATTTGATTTCATCTCAGATTTAGGATATAGTAATATGTTATAAATGTTGTCTTATCCTGGTTTTAAAGGCTGCATTACTGTAAAATGTAATTTTATGCAATGTTATAGCTGGTTTATAATTTGTTTTTACTCACTTAGTCATTATATCCACATAACTGATGATTATTTATCCAAAATCTCATTGTGTAAATATGTTGTGAAAGCAGCAATAGTCCCTACAATATTGTTTCAATATCAATATCGAGGTATTAGGCCACAATACTGTTATATTTGATACCCTAATATGAAATATTTTATACTTAAAATGCATTTCATGGCTGATCAGACTGGTTAATTTATAATTTAAACAAAGTGAAAACATTATTAACACATTAGTTAGAGTATACTGAATAACACTAACTAACTATTATGACATAGTTTAGTGCTCTAATAACTATAAAGTTGTTGTATTAAATCCTGTATTTGTTGGACTGACCTGAGGAAGAGGAGGCAGCTCCCTGGGTCGCATTTTCTATAATGATAAAAACACAGATTATAAGAAATATTTACATGTAACTTTAACACATGCAACGCTAAATTAAATGCATATACAGTATATTATTATGACAGACCAGCATGAAGACTTTAATTAGCAGAAAGTTAAAAGTAGCTGAAGTTATTTTACACCAAAACATTGCTAAAATAAAACTAGCTACATTTAGTTGCATTGATAGTTGCCGTTATTTAGGAAAATAAACGTGTTACCTTTGAGCCTCCCGCCTCCATACTCCCGAAATATCACCTTCAAATGTTAAACTACTGAATTCATGTTTGTTTTAATGACTACAACCTTTAAAAAGTAATACAATAAACCTTTTAGTTTATTTACGCTGTGCAAGCAGAGAGCGGCTACCCCCGTTATGACCCGCCCTCCTCTGCCTCTGATTGGCTAGTGCTCGCTCTCCTTGAGGAGTGTGATTGGTTAAGATTATAGAGTTAGCCAATCAGAGGGCGAAGAAGGCGGGACGGGATGTGCGAACTAGTGACGTCAGCATATAAAATGAGTAGAGGCAACTACAGTTGAATAGTTTGCCATGCTGTTGGTGTTAAGATGGATTTAACAGGTTATTTGCAGCAAAATATTAATATGTAGTGATTCTGTGTTGTCTCTCACATGCATTAAGACATTTATAGATATAAATAATCAGGATCTGCTTAATTAAATCTTCTTTATCAACTCAAGAATAGTGAATATGATAGAAAAGTGGGTCCAAGCACATTCAGGTATCAGAATCAGGATTCCTGGGAGATTTTGTTCAATTATTATGAAACAAATCTGATCACATACAAAACAGGTGGAGAAAAAAAGGCTGAGAGACTTAATTATTAAATTCTTTGCTATCAGAAGTCTTTTTTTTTTATTATTGTCACAAACCGGTACAAATATCAAAATGTCATTGTTTTGCTTATACTTTTGTTTCAGCTTATATGAACCTTCATCACATCATTTAAATGAAATAAGGACACAAAGTGTAAAGTTTGTGACAGCTTGCCAAACACAGTTTTTTTTGTTGGTTTTTTTTTGTTCATCATCACAATTTTTTGGCATGCAATGACACACTTTGAGGCTACAGCGAAACACAAATAAATGACACAAATGCAGAATGGGTGCGTATATATAGTACATAGTGTGTAAACATGAATAGGAAAAAGACCTCGATCTTTAATTCCAAATCTCTGTATAAGAGTGGGGAGCAAGGCAGGAAGTCAACCTGTTTTGTTGAAATTAAACTATCTGTTTCCTCCTTTTACTAATTTAAATACTCAGAGATGTGTTTTTGAGGCTCTACACCAAGAAATCTGACATCCTGTAGTTCCACACGCACAAAAGTAGAGGATTTTCCTGTAAACCGGTTATTCTTACTGCTAGTTTAAAGATCAAATATTCTACTCTAGTAGTTAGTTCTCATTTCAAAAGAAAGCCTATCCATCCTGACACAGTTTCATGGGATTTCTGTGGGCTTGAGTCCAGCTCCATCTCATCTTTGGGGATTTGAAGCGACTTAACAAGCATGTCAGAAACACCAAGATCCAAATATTTAGATTTGTTTTCATGCCGTACTCCCCCTCAAACATGCAAACATATTATTATAGACATTAACCAAATTGATTTTTTCACCTGTGAAACTGTGTTTGGGGTGACATGTTTTACAGTAGGGGGGTTATCCCAAAATTGCTGCCATGACAACAGGGGTCTCATCACATCACCCCTTCAGTGTGTTTTTCCTTCTGCCTTCTTCTTACGACTCGGAGGTGGGTCGTATCCAGTTGGCGGGGACCCACTGCGGCTCGTCCTGCGCCTTCCTCACCGCCGTCAGCAGCTGCACGCACGAGTCCTGCAGATCATCGTTGACGATCACGTGGTCGAAGAACTGCGCGAAGTGGGACTCGATCTTACGGGCTGATTCTTCTATCTCCTGGAAGTCCTCATCCTGTTGGAGGAAACTCATGTCAGAGCTGATTCTAACTTTAATACAGTTTCTTGTCATTTCAGTGTAATTTAATTGGAGCTTTCTGCATGTTCTCAGATACAAACCAAATTCAGAAAATTATAACTCTCTGCTGCAGGTTTCATGGTAAATATGGGACTTATAATTGGGTGATTTGATCAGATTTAATATTTGTACATACTGTTTTCCCCATTTTATGAAATTTGTGCAAACTTACCAACACTTTCTGTCCTCTTTTAAACAATTAACGTGCAAATAACTAAATGAAACTAGAGTGAATAGGATTTCCTTCAGGTTTCTCCTCATAATGTGCCTTTTACAACATTTAAAAAGTTTCATCAACATCAAGACAAATGTTCAGTGTAAAGGTATTAAAATCCTGCCTTGGTACTGACTTTGAACGGTCGGTTGACGTAGTAATTGGTGGTGATGTATGAGTCCTGTCTCGTCTCCTTGAGGTTCTCCACTGGTGGCGGCTTCACATAGATGATGTAGGCTCTCAGATCATGAGTCCTCACTGCCTGAATGGCCTAAAAAGAGCCATAAATTCAAGTCAGATTAAAGCTATTTTACAAATGTAACAGAAGGCAGAAATAATTAAAGTTAATAAAAGGTTATTTGGTGTTGGACTCACATTTGGTTCGATGTCAATGACGCAGATTTTTTCACTGTTTAAAACTTCCTTCACAGCGTCGATGCTGGTGCCGTACAGATTGCCTTTGTACTCTCCGTACTCCAGAAAGCTGTTAGAAAAAAATCAGTTTATTACACGCATTAGTCCTTTAAATTTGGACACAGATGTTGGAGAAAATAGCTGGCATGGATGGAAAGTCAAACCAGATCTATTCAAATAGTAGCATCAGTCTCAATCCACCATCTCATTACACTTCATAAAGGTTGAATAAGAATAAACATGCTTGCTATATGATCATAGAAGTGCAGCAGAGTCACCACTACATTCATTCATCATTCATGGATTCACAGCGGGACAGTCGTACCAGTTGTTATACACCATGTTGTCAAAGATTTCGCGGCTGGTGAAGTAATACTCTCTGCCGGACTCCTCGTATCCTTTGGGTGCTCTCGTGGTGTCTGGTGAAGGAAAAGAGTACAAAACATAAAGTGTATTAGTTTTCCTCTTTGAGTCAGAGAAGCAACCAAAAAAACTCCAAATCAGAGCTCATAGAATGAAGTCAAAGAACATGAGTAAGAGAAGTGTTGGTGATTGAGTTGATTGTAAAGTTAGTGGATGGCAATAATTGGTACATACGAGGTATTGGTCCCTGGTAGATGTTGGGATTCATTTCAATCAAACGCCTCCGAAGTTCATTCACACCAACACCAGACGGACCTGACAAAGAAAGACACATTTTATCAGCTCTTTATCATTGCAAATTATGATTTACTACTGAACACATCCAACTGCGTGCACTAGAAGAACATTTAATAAAAGTTCAGACAGTTGATGAACCTATGAGGGCGATGAGGCGTTGTGGGTCCTGCGGGTGGCGCTGGTAGCGTACCACCTCCTCGTAGGGGCTGTTGAAGGCGCTGTTGCAGCTGCTGGGGCAGCGGGTGTGGCAGGACGGCTGGGTGGTGCTGTGAGACCGACGACGACACAGACGCATGCTGCGCCTGAAGCCCACTGAGGGGAAAGACAATGATGGAGAAAATAGCACATGATACACACCAACATAACTGATATGTTGCTAATAATAAGAATGAATAATACGACTGAAAAAATGATCCTTTTAAGGTGCAGATAAGAGGTTCTGAAGACTCACCTAAGTAGATTCCTTCACTGTTGCCGCTGAAGTCATCCTCGTCTAGTTTGTGGAGAAACAGAGTCAGACATAAGGATGGGTGAAAAATTAAATAAAGAAATACAGACATTTTGGATGTGCAAATAACTTGAAAAATAATCAAAATCACACAAATAACTGCATCAGCTTCTACATTATTTGTTTTTATTTATTTATTTCCTAACTGGTCAGATTTGATCCTCCATACAGTTCTGATTTGTACACTCAGCAGGCAAAGAAACAGAATGCATTTATAGTTTTCTCACCTTCTCTGAGCTCGTCTGACATTTCCCGTCAGAAAGCAGTACGTTTTTGGAAAAAAAGACACAAAAACAAACGTTTAAGTTGAAGGACAGGAGGTGGAGTGACACTTTGCATTTCACAAGAGTTCCTGTTTAAAATAAAACAGATGAACTCAACAAAGACTTACCTACCAGATTCAAATGCTTCCTCATCTGACAGAAAGAAAAACACACAATGGGAGTCATTATTTAGTAAATAAAGAGCAGTCAACGTATATAAAAAGGACAGTAAGTGAAGTTTTACCTGCTTCAACACCTTCACATCTGTCATCGATGGCCATCATATCTTCCTCTGCGGGGAAGAAATAAAGATAAAAAATGAATCATGAGAAAATGGTAAATATTTTTAAATCTGAAGCTAAACCTAAACTGTAAATAATCTCTGAAGTGCTTCTTACCTTCCTCTACAGTGCTCACTTTAAGTAAGCGTGCAGTGAAACACAATAACAGATATTTATGGAAACACATTTTTGAAAAGAGACTCAATGCTGAAAATAAAACACTAATTTAAAGACATTTGAGTGAACTCACAGGTTTGTACGCAGGCATGTGGCAGATAAGGCTGAGACCACCAGAACTCCTTCTGCTTCCTGCAACAACAACAGACTCAGGTTTAAACACTGCTTGTGATTAAACTTCATTTAGCATCTGACAACATTGATGCTCATTTTGTTTAATGAAAACATGTTTTTTGCTTCAAAAGACATGATTTCTTGGCAATGAAGTAAGGTATTGTTTTGGTATTGGAAGCAGTACCCAGGTATCGTATCGTATCGTATCGTATCGTATCGTATCGTATCGTATCGTATCGTATCGTTTATTCTGGGCAGCTACTTCTTAATTAAATCAGATATTAAGAGCCAAATATCAAACTCTCCTCACCGTTTGAGCAGGCTGGCGGAGGGGATGAGGCCGGCGCAGGCCATGGTGCTGGGAAGTTTCTTGGCCTGCCACCACTGAGCGTCGGTCTGGTCTACGATCTCAAGCACGTCGCCCTTTTTGAAGCTCATACCGGCGTCGGCGCAGGGGATTGTGGGATCCTGCTGAGGGCTGTAGTCTGCCATGGACCGAACGTACAGCTACAACACAGGACGGGTTAGTTTATAATGAGGCAACACAGGTGATTTCATGTGTCAAGTGTCAAAATAAGGCAGAAGAAGAAGATGAGTCACCATGGTCTGGTTGTGGACCGGCCTCTCTGTGATGGGAATGACTTTGAACATGATGGTGCCTTGTGACCTGGCTTGCTGATTGGACGTAACGAAACACAAGCGTCAGAAGATTAAAAGTTTGCCACAGTAAAACATTGATTCTGGTGATATAAAAACACAAGCTTTAATTTTCTTTTCCTTGAAGGTTGCAGGTTGTAATTGGTACCATACACATTTTTATGGCTCAAACAATTCAACCTTTTTGAAGTTTAGCAAAACAATTTCAACTCAAGGGCCACTTATTAGTTTATTTAGAGCTTTCCACCACATCTCACAGCCTTCATAAACCAAGGGAGTTTTAACCTTTTTCATACGGACTGTTGCTTTTGTCAAATCTAATAACAAATAAAATTGAATTAAGCACATTACAGGATGGATAAGTAATCATTAATATTAATAAGTCAGTGAAGGACATGAAGTAATAAAACAACCAGTGACGCACCACGACTTGGATAACTTGCTCCGGCTCCATCCCGTCCACCGGAAAACCGTTAACCTCTATGATCCTGTCCCCTGCATGGAGCAGACCTACACACACACACACACACACACACACACACACACACACACACACACACACACACACACACACACACACACACACACACACACACACACACACACACACACACACACACAATGAATTACACCTCTTGGTAAGCGACACTAAGCCACAATTAGCATTCAGTCTGAGAATACAAACATTATCCATGAGAGATAAAAGGCCTCACCGCTCCGATCAGCCAGACCTCCATGAATCACACGAGCCACAAAAATCTCCCCTGTGTTGTCGTTTCTCTTTATAGTCGCTCCCTAGAATAAAAAGATAAAGAAAACACAGAATAAATAAAGCAGCTGTCATGTGGAGGAGAGGCGTGTGTAGGTCACCCTGAACAACTTAAATGGAGACAGATAATACTGATGGAGCTCGCAGGGAGTCATGACAGGATGACACTTTGGGCTGAAATGGAAGAAAAGGTTTGAAGTTTTTAGGCACAAATAAAATAACAATGACAGAAATGGAAGATAATCAGAGCTTTAAATGAATACTGATGAAGTTCCTGAAATGATGTTTGGAGAGAAGAAAGGAGACGATGAAGGAAAACAGCACAAAACGCAATGAAAGTAAATAAAATGTCAACTAACACTGCGCGTTTGCAGCTCAGACGCTCTGTGGAGTCGGCTTGAAAAGACTTAAGTCCACTTTTTGGACACTCATCAGCTTCTCTCATGTTTCCTTCTTCCTCTTCTTCTTCCGCTGTTTGGAGCGACCTCCTTTCGCAGCCTGTGCGCCCTTCTTGGACTCGTCTAGCAGGCCGTTGTTTAAAGGATGCTTGGACGCCTGAAGCTCGGCGTTAACGTGCTTCTTTTGAGGTGAAGGAGAGTTCTTGCTTTTTTTTAGGGGTGTTCCAGGTGAACCATGGCGAGATGCAGAAGAGCATCTGGTCCCTTTAGAGGTGGAAGGAGCATCCTGGCAGCTGCTGAGGGAGCTGGAGGAGGAGCTGGATGAAGGTGAAGGTAAGGAACATCTGGGTTGGTGCGTCAGGGATGGACGCTGCCCGAGACTCTTTGGAGTTTGGCTTTTCTTTGGAGTGCCGTCTTCCTCAGTGTCTGCAGGTTTTGCCATAGCAGCTGGGGCATTGACATCAGTCCTGTTGGAGGTGAGGAGCATCTGCAGCCGGTCCACCACCCGGCTGAGCAGGACTAACGCCTGCGAGTTGTCCTGCACCGTCTCAGACATGCGTTCAGTAGCTGCTGTCATCTTCTCTCCGAGCAGCTTGATGTCCTTGGTGTTGCTCTCCATGGTGCTGGCGGCCAGCTGCACTGTGGTCCTCAGCTCATCCAGACTCTCCTGCTTGGCGAGCTCCACGGGGGGGCCCTGGGGGATCTCCATCACATGACGAGTCTGTATGGGGCTTGGTGGAGCCGTGCGGATACGTAGGCTTTGGTTTCGAAGCCTTGTAGAAAGGCCTGGCTGGGGTGTGGACGGGGTGTGGATGGAAGCTGGAGACGGGGCGTGAGCGGACTCTCCTGCTTCCTCCTCCTCTTCACTGTGAAGCTCTTTGATGATTTCCCAACAAAAAAAACAGAGATTATTAATCCATGATGAAGATGATGAGTAAAAATGGTGAATGATGGAGGAAGATGGCGCCATGGTGGATGATGAGAAACCCAACACGTCTGTTCTTACCGATCAGAGCGGAGCTGTAGACTGAAGGAGTGGAGTGGTTCAGGAGCAGGTTGGTGTAACAAACTCTACACTGATTCATCGGCTTGCTACACTGACAGTTACTCATCAGGTTATATCGGGGCGGGGGGTACGGCTGAACTGCCGGGTGACACAGTGGTTCAGTTGCTGGGTAGCTGCCCCTCCGCATGCTACACCATGATGAACCCTGAACATCCAGGTTGTGGCTCCCAGCAGCACCGCCTCTGTGAAACTGCTGATGGGTCAGACGCCTCAGGGTGTCCCAGTGACTGCCGACCCCCCCTCTGGAGCTTTTTACACAGGGAGGGGATGCATTGGGCAGCGGCAGCCCGACTCTCTGATGGCTGCAAAGCTGTGAAACAGTCGAAGAAATGTAAAAGACAGACTGCTTCGTTAATAATAATAATAATAATAATGATTTACTTTCCCTTAAAAGTTAGATAGTGTCGTGATAAAAATAAAAGACTCCCATCCTCCTCCTCTTCCAGCTGTGCATTAATCATTTGTAGCATCAACGGACAATTAAACAAATGAGAAATTAATAAATTCAAACATCTGGTCTCTGTTGGAAGTAGTCAGCGGTATGATTTATATTTAGCAAAAATTAAAAATGACATATTTAAACACCCACGAGCATCTGCTTCCACATTATGACAAGCAGCAGTATCATTGTGATCCAGTTTAAACAGCATAATGAAATACAAACATGAGTTAAAGACACATAAACTAATCAATCTCAATTATTTTATAGAAAAATGATTAATGACAGATTATTAAAACTAAATTTTCCACCTTTTTCTAAAGATTATGGGAAGCTTCAAGGTTTAAAATCACAAAACAAACCTATTTTTATCAGTTTAGTCTCAGAGTTTATCACTTTAACACTGAGACTTGTGGCTCCACCGCAGATACAAATAAACACAGGTCACATGTGATATAACGCTCTCACGTCATATTAAAAGAGGAAAACACATTATAATTATTTTTTATGTAAGAAGATTTGAGATTATTGGAGCATAGCTGTAGTGGGACAGGTACAGTCCGGAGCTAGAAACAACATTTTTGGACGATGAAGTCTCTTATAAGCATTAAATGTGGATGTATTGCACCTTCTTTCACCTTTTCAGAATAATGGGGTTCATTTGAAAGTGAAGAAACATTTGATGTGATTAATTGCAGTGAATATTTATGATGTTATAAGTTAGGTTTGCTACGTTAAACTGGCAGCAACTAAACTTTTTTTTAGCTTGGATCAGTGTTAAAGTCACTCATAAAGATGGGCTGATCTAACGAGTTTCTCTGATCCCAGAAAAACTGTTTTTGTGAGGAGGGATTAAAAAAAAACCTAAATTCATACATAAGAACAGGAGAAGGAGGGGTGATCCCATCAAAATGTGACCTCATTCTCAGCTCAGGTAGCACCCAAATAAAACACTCGCTCTTTATAAAATGATTCGATACTGAGTGAGAGATGAGGAGGTTTTTAGCTGCTCACCAGAGGCTGTTTGTTCTTCACCAGGCAGATGATCCGGGTGGCCTCCTCATCTTCCGGCACCTCGTCGGGCATCGGAGGCAACACCGGCTCATAGTCCTTCTGGGCCACCGTATCATGAGCTGAGAGGAGAGCCTGGATGACATGAAGATAAGGAAAGTTTTGTGAGCAAAAACTGTCACACAAGTGGCTCAAAACACCCTAAAAACAAGGGTTTTTTAAAATGTTGCTCTAATTAACCTGCAGGTGAGGTTGTCTCAGGATTCGATAGAGCTCCTTGGCCTCCGCAGAGCAGCCTGGTAACGCTCTGATGTCTATCAGCAGCTGCACAGAGAGAAGAAACAAATATCCACGGTTTAAAAAGAGAAAAGAGACGCGTACGAAATGAATGAACGTGATTATTATGAAATATATCTGAGCGTGAACCTGAAATGAGAGTCCTGAAGCGTAGTCCAGAGCCGGAGCCGGGGAATCTCTCAGGTACCTTTGAAGACACTCATAAACCTGGAAACAAGGTCATAAAATAAGTAAAATCTGAAGCTATTATACTATATTATTACTATACTATTAATCTGTGGTGTTATTTTTGTGATTAAGCTGCAAATTTAACTTTTACATGAGCCGGAATCTTAACAAAATATCTTGGTTATGAATGTTTAGCCAGATGTCAGCAGCAGGAGGAGACATTAATCCCAAAGTGGAATCTACAAATGTTTTAATTGTGCTTTTAGTGTAAATTCAATGCTGAAATGATGATTAATGTGAGCGATATTACAGACGAGTGTTTTCTGACCTTGAGCAACGACTGCAGCCAGGAAGCGTTCAGCAGACTGTGGAGAATCTCCGCTCCATCAATATCCTGATTTACTGACTGCCTCACCTCCTCAATCACATCTGTCAGGATCTGACGCAGGCCTGCAATACACACACACACACACACACACACACACGCACACACACACACACACACACACACACACACACACACACACACACACACACACACACACACACACACACACACACACACACACACACACAGAAAGAGAAGAATGGATTATCAGGAGGCTGAAGCAGTATGTTTATGTAATAAATAGTGACAATAAACTCAGTTGCCTTCACTGACCGTGTTCTCCGAGCTCACAGTGGGGGTTTAACACCTGAGCCTCCACCGCCTGCCTCATGGTCACTGGTCCCCCCGACCTTTGACCCCGACCACCGGCTGACAGCTTAACAAGGCTGATAACAATAACCTGGAAAAGTGGAGGAGACACAACATTAGAGGAAAGCTTTGGTAATTCTCTACTAGTGCCGTTTCCCTGATTAAATTGAGCATTTTATTCTGATTTTTGTATACTTTGCATAAACAGTAGTAAAAGAAAAGAAAAGATAAGAAGGGTCTTAAATATCATTCATGACCCAACACATCCTGGCCACCACCACTTCCAACTACTTCCCTCTGGCAGGCGATACAGGACAATTCAGTCACACACTACAAGAAGCTTCTTCCCCCAAGCTGTTAAACTAATGAACACGGCCTGATCCCCTCATCCCACTCACTCACCCACACACACTCACTGAGACTGGCCTACTGTTACAATGAGAATTGATACTGTTTGCACCTTTTTATATTGCATATTGCACTTGTTGTTGTTGTTGTCTGACCCTCAATATAATGAGAATAAAGCTACTAAACTAAAAACTAAACTAAACTATCTCAAGGTTCAAAATGAAATAAGAAAGTATAAACATCAGATTCACTTGATAGGAAAATCAAGAGGCAACAATTTGATATCAGGCCTCTACTGTCTCTTGAAGTTCCTGTAGAAAGTATTACTTGTGTGTGTGTGTGTGTGTGTGTGCGTGTGTGTGTGTGTGTGTGTGTGTGTGTGTGTGTGTGTGTGTGTGTCAGCTATCGATTTCCAATAAGTACAGCACACATAGCAAATTAAACATTACACCTTCATTATTTATCTAAAACTAGCCAGTACGTCTGTGCTTTAAAACTACAAACTGTCCTCAAGTTTTCTGTGTCAACTTTATTTATGAATATAAACTAAAATATAAGGACATTAAACTACATGTTGAAACATTACCTAATAATAAATGACCTGCTTTAGTTAATTAAGTGCTGCAATTAGGCAAAATTCCCAAAAAAAAAAGAAAAGTGCAATAATACAAATACCAAAACAAACAGGCATGTAGTGAACGTGACACTTTTTTGGACCCCCACTTTGCCTGCATAGTAATCCAGGCTTGAGCCGTACAGTGGGACGAGGTAGAGTACTAGAGTAGTCACAACTCCATGAGTGTGAACCAGATCAGAGGTTAATGGCACACTTCACGACGGACCGTAATAGCCGCAGTGATGTAAATACACAGATGAGTAGACTGTAATCTCCGTGTGGTTCACCACCAACGGGGGAAACACCAGTATGAATTTAGAAAAGCTCTATATTTGAAATGATTTGTTTACGTTACCTGAAAACACGGACACTGTGGCAGAAGAAGAAGGAGGTTAATCCCTTCCTCTGTAAACAAACAGGTTAATAAACTAAGTTCACCACTACATCCCCTTCATCGTGACTGTAAATAAATACACCGTCACAACCTTAATGGGAAAGGTGCCAAAAAAAGGTGCAAGATGACAGAAGTTAATCTCTAAAAAGGTGATTGAATGTGATAAATGTAAGACTCTAGTAGCCTGTAGTTAAAGAGGAGGAAGAGGATGATCCCTCTGGCCTTCCTTCCTTCCTTCCTCCCCCCTCCTCCTCTTCCTCCAAGCCTCTAACTCTCCTCACTCAACTCTCCATTCAAGCAATTTAATCTAATAATCTTACCTCTCAGTAGATGATGCCACAAGCCTTTATCTCCCAAAATCCTGCAGGTTGAAGCACCAAAAAATGAATATGTGGTGGTGAAACTAAACTGGACACAGGGCTACGCTTTCATCAGCAAAAGGAAAAGAGAGAGAGAGAGAGAGAGAGAGAGAGAGAGAGAGAGAGAGAGGGCTGTAATCTCTCCCGATCCCATTTAATCCTGGGCAAGTGAGCCGCCTGCCTCTGGCCACCATCACCGGCTGGCTGGTTCCCGCGAAGCTGCCAAATCTTCTTAACTCTTTCAGCTTTCAACAGCATGCAGGAGGAGCTGTAGAGGGAAGAGAGGAGGAGGAAAGGAAGAGAGGAGGAGGACAGAGGAAGAGGCGACTCTGCAGGCCGAGAGAGACACAGAGAGAGAGAGAGAGAGAGAGAGAGAGAGAGAGAGAGAGAGAGAGAGAGAGAGAGAGAGAGAGAGAGAGAGAGAGAGAGAGAGAGAGAGAGTGGAGGAGGAAGAGGAGGATTTACTGTAGGTGTCACTTGATGAGTATTTTGTACTCACAAGTCCTCGAAAGGGAAAAAAGTGATTATTGTGTGATTCATTAGACAGAGAAGTCAAAAGGGGACAGAAGTAATTAAAAGATCTGGCACAACAGCTGGAGACAAACATGAGTGGACATATAAAGAGATCTTTGGTTTACTTATTCAGAAAAAGCTCCTAAAAATCTGTCAGGAATAAGATAATCTGCTCTAATTCTCAAGGAAACTCTCCTCCTTCCAACTGAAGACAAAGTCTTAAGACGTATAATTTTGGAAGTTAATTCTCCTCCTGCCTTCCTCAAATCTAAAATAAAAAAAGAGCAACACAGAGGATTTATCAGCATCACCTTTGACCTGTGAATGACTCCTTTTAACATCTGGATTTAAAAGCGAAAAAATTCATCTTACTTCCCCTTAAAGATGTCTTATTTTACAAAATATAATCTATTTTAGCTGCTGTGAGTAAAGAAATGTGACTCTTTTAGTGCTTTTTCTGCAATAAATTCAAGTTATTATATACCATTATACTTATTTGGTTGTTTAGTGCTAAAATATATTGAAAAAGTGTTCATCACAGCTTTCAAAAGCACAAGTTACATCTTCAAAACATCTAAAACTCAAATATATTTACTTTCAATGATGTGAAAAAGACAAACTAGAGTGCCCTAGTTTTTTGCCCCATAGCGCCTCTTCTGCAATACATTTATATGTAAAATACATATTTTCCTGTTTCTTTGTCTTCATAACCTCTCCAAATCTGCACAGTATAACTATTTACATTATTGATTAACCTGCAGATTACTTTTGATTCATTGTCTGGTTGTCTAGTGCCACAATATATTGAAAATAATGCCCATTACAACATCCAAAACTCAAAATATATTCAGTTTTCAGTGATATAAAACAGAGAAAAGCAGTAAATCCTGCATTTCACAAGCTGCGTACTTTTGCTATTTTTAAAACTATTTTTGGTCCATAAATGACTGAAACGATCACTCGATTATAGATGCAGATTATTTTTCTGTTCATCAACTAAATCGATTAATCATTTCAGTTCTGTAGCCAAATTATAAGAAATGTTCGGTCTGATAAAATGAGTCCATCAAATGAGTTTATTGCCCTTTGTTATTATTATTTTAAAAGGTATAACACATCTGACATCATGTAAAAGACACACAGGTGTAATGTCAGCCAGCTGAAAAACAAAACGAGTCCATCGACAACAACAGTTACTTTCACACAGTAAATTGAGCCCGTCTCTGTCGTTAAACGGGCGCTGAGGTACAGTCAGTTAACCGGTCAGTTATCAACATTATCTTCAGTTTATAAAGAACCACAGAAACCATTCAGTTTGAGTTTTAAAACAGCACAAGAACAAGAGTCAGTCGGGTTTTTTTAAGCATTAAAACATTGCGTTCTGCTTTAGTTTGGTTTGTGAGGGGCTTCATCAGTTGTTCCGAGGACTAAAAAGATGATTTTATCCTTCGTTTTAAGTGGTAGCAGCAACTAAAGGCAGCCTTGAGATGGTGAAATTATAGTTGAATCACAAAAAAATCACAACAGAATAAAGACAAAAGGTGCAAAAAAAATCAAATAGAAATAGATGATCTTGGGAATGTTTCTTGGGAAATACAATATATTGCTTCACTTTCTTTTTTAATTGTCAGGCACATAATAATCAGGGATGGACGAGTGTCATCAGCGTCCCTCTAAAGTGAGTGAAATGTGCAAATTAAAACTACTTTTAGCTGCAATATGAAGCTAAAACAATTTCTGAGGTGTTAACTGAATCACACGTGAGGGGAAAACAAGTTTAAATATAATAAACTCAGTGATTTTACCTTTTTTTTTTGTAGGAAATGTACTTTACTTAACTTATATTATTTAAGGTTTAATAGCAAAAGCCTGAGCTGCTGCAGTGAGCAACAGAAGCTTTAAATGTAATATTTCCTCTAAGCGTCTGACACTAATTTCTCGTAACTCTGCCCAGATTTTATTTATTTTTTAAATCCTGCGGAGAAACAGCAGCTTCACCTAAACCTACTCCCTGTATATAGAGGACTCTGATCCACTGGCTTTGCTATTGTTAAACCGTTGGAGAGAAAACAAAAGCTATGGTATCAAAAAAAAGAGAGAGAGAAAAAAGGCTCGGCCATCCACTGAATCCCTCTTAAGCCCTTTTTTTCTCCTCTTTTTTTAAAATAATAAACTGGCATGTGTGACGTAAATCAGAAACAAGCAACAATGCAAAAAAAAGAATAGTTAGCGTTAGCAGATGGTGTCGAGGCGCCAGCTGTGAGCTTCAGATCTATAATAGCAATGTTTGCATTAAGCCGACAGAGAATAATAAAAAGGAAAATCCGGAAGTTTTTTGTATCAGGAAGGTTTTTAGGATATCATAAGAGTCTGAAATGATGCTTAAAATAATCTGCACTGAACTCTGTTGTCTGCTTTATACTGGAATGGCAGCAGAGAAAAAAAAGATATATCTCTGAGGAAGAAGCTGCAGCTCAAATTCCTCTTCTCCTTCAACACTGTTAAAAGATGTATGCTGATGATTGGGTTGCAGTTTAATACAACGACAGGATTGTAAAGAAAAACCCCAAAATGTCAACTTTTGGCCAGATTGATTTAAAAATACAGTTTTTAAATGGGTTTTTTTTTAAGCTTGAGAAGAAGTTTTGCAACAGAAAGGAGAATGTATTCCTTCATTTACCTGGAAAAATCTAACTTAGCATATCTGGACAGTGATGATGTTTAATAAATATGTTTTAATACTGTTTTACTTTTCTGCATGCTCAATATCCCATTTTTACCCTCCTATCTTTTTCAGCTTTTGCAGACTTGTGTGCATCCTCTGCTGAAATGAATCATTAATACTGAATCTTTCACACAAGCAGTGTTCAGATTGTCTTTCAAAAACCGTTTTTTTTTACTCTAAACTTTTCACTTAACACATCACGAAAAAGAGAACTGATATTTTAGCATCTATGATTTACGTCTTTAACATAGTTTTCTTTTTAAAGTCAAGGAAGCTAAGTTTCTACAATACCGCAAGAGTCAGAATGTGTGCTTTCAAGTCAACAACTCATCTGAAGATTGCGTTTCTTCGGCTGCAATCTTCAAAAAACTAGCAGCTACTTCTTAAAATGGAAAGTTTAGGGTAGCTGTAAACGAGAGTCAGAGCTGGCTAATTTAGCCCCAAAACAACATTTAACTGTGTTTGGCTGCCAGCTGGTGTTAGAAAGATAAAGACATCATCATTTAGAGTAACAGCTAGGGTTAGTTTTGCATTAACCTGATGCATCATGCTGTACATGATTTGTTAGAAATACAGTATCAAACCCGGCTGTTAACAAACGTCCGTCGCAGCAAATCAAAAAGTTTGTCAGGTTCACGAGGCGACACGTTTCTCCATGTGTTGTCACGTCAGTTTCAGATGAGTAAATAGATCTTTTCTCACGCTGCCTTTAAAGTCATTTTTTCTTCGGAGGTCTGTGAGAGACCGGAGAACTAAACCATTCCTATTGGCACTTAGAAAAAAAACCACACAAAAACAAAAACACTGGTATGAAGCTTAAATTCCCTCCCAGGTAACAACGCCGCCCACGTCAGGACATCTGTAGGCTTATATCATCGTTTACACTGGACGGTAATGAAGTGGCTCATCTCTGGCAGTATTGTCACATGTGTACCTTCATGATCTGTAGATAAGAGGCTGCGGAGGGGGGGTTGCTGAAAGGTTAAAGAGCTCCACAAAGTGTGTATGTGTGTGTTACAGAGGAGAGGAGGTGGGGGGAGGTGTTTCCGTCTCCATAGCAGCAGCAGATGGAGCTGACTGCAACCTGTCCGTATGATCCTCCGCCTCCCGTTGGCCGCGGCACACATCTGTCATCCAGGGATCTCGCTGATCCTGGCCCGCTGATTGGCTGTTTTAGGGGGAGGGGTGGAGGAGGAAGAGGAGGAGGATGTAGAGGTGGGGCGGCAGCTTGAAGATAACAGAGGAAGATCGACACAGCCGCCTTAGTGGACCTTCTCATGCTGGATCTGGTAGTAACAGGCCTGGAGGTGGAGAGGAAACTGATTGACTGAACACTGTCTCCATTTCCCTGTAATCGCTACAAAATGACAACATCCTTTCCTAGGAAATCACAGGAAACTGGAGGACCTTCACAATAAAGCGTTGTCGTGTGTGTGTTTACCTTTAGCGTGGTGAACATGATCCCATGCTCTCCATGCTGGACGCAGGGGTCCATCAGGTCCTCGATCAGACTGACTTCAGACCCGAGGTTTCTAATTCTGAGGACACATATAAGCAAAATGAGAAGTCTGATAAGTCTCATTAGATTTAGAGATTCTGCAACTAATGTTTATTTTTTATAATCAATTAATCTGCCTATAATTTACTTTATTAAGCGGTTAATGGTTTGTTCTATAAAACATCAGATAACAAAATAAAAATGTAAAAAAAAGCCTTGTCTACTATAATGTAAGACTTTTTTTGTTTCTATTAATATACCAACCTACAATAAAATCATAATCTCTTCATCATCTCATCCTCATAATTTTCATGATTGATTAATCTGCCTATAATTAAGCAGTTAATAGTTTGGTATCTAAAACATCAGATAACAGTAAAATCAATCAGTTCACTATAATTTAAGACCACAAATGAATCATCAACAAATTAATTAAGTTACTTATCAGTGTAGTGTGTGGTATTTTCTTTTTAGCTTTTCTCGCTTCTATCAATATTCACACCAACCCGCAATAAAATAACTTCCTCTTTGTCACCTCTTCCTCATTATATGTGTGGATACATATGTATATATGTGTGTGTTTTTTTTATTGTTTGTGGCTGACCGAGCACGCAGCACCACGTAGAGGAAGACGGGGAAGAGGTCGTCCATGGACCACAGGAAGTCCTGCTTCAGCAGCGACTGCACTTCCTGCGTGATTTCCTCGAAGGTGATCTTGATCACCTGCAGCTTATCAGACGGGGTGAAAGTTGTGCTGCAAAAAACAAACAAAAAAACAATACAGAAACTTAATTCATCTATAAATCAACTGACTGGTTCTTCATTATAGCAAATAAAAACAGGCTCAAATGTGTTTATTTAAGATGGAAAACTCACCTGATCTGCTGTAGTGTTTCCACTGCGGTGGCAAAGCAGGCGTCTTTAGTGCTGGAGAGAACCTGGAGGAAGATAAAATGTTGTGTTAGTGTGATACTGGCTCAACAAATCTGTGACTATTAACAATGAAACAAATAAAGAAAATCATACCTGCTGCTTCTCTCCCAGCACAGACAAGGAGACGGAGAAGGAAACAGGCCAGAACTTCCTAAGAGAAAATAAAAAAACAAAAAGGATTTGTAAACAAAACAGACACAATGAAGTTTGACTATTGTGTTTGGTTTGTCAGTGTGTGTGTGTGTGTGCGAGACGTACTGCTGGACGCCCAGGAAGGCGAGCAGAGCCATGTCGGGCTGCTTGTTGAGGCGGAGGACGCACTCCCAGTAAACGTCGTCCTCTTTCTCCTTGTCCAGAGCGTAGAGGGTGAAGAGCGGCGGGTAGAGACGAGGGAGCAGGACGGGAAGCAGCAGAGCCGAGCTGCTCGCCACACGGCTGGAGGGGGAAGAGGAGGGGGGGGGGGGGTACACAGGAAAGATTAATGTGGTCTGATTGACCCCCAAAAGCTTGAAAAGGGACACTAGCTTGGTGCCTACCTTGGCTTTGGTGAATCCAGCGGGGCTTCAGAGGAGCCTGGCTCAGTTTTGTCCTGGACGTTCATTGTGGGCTCTGGGATTACACCGCCCTCTTCTGGCAGGTCTGGGAACAGAAACCTACAACAGCATGCAAAAACAAACACAAACAAAAAATATGAATAAACAACAAGAATTTGAGCTATTGAAGATACTATATAAGAGTTAAAAACATCAAAAATCAGCTTCTCTCTTTTTTAAATTCTGTATGATACATGTAATTAATACACTGGATATGAGGCTAGTTTACATCCTTTACTTGATCAGTTAATCAATATATGCTCTAACATTCTGTCCATGAATATTACATTAAGCTACATGCAGTAGGTTATTGTTTGCAAACCACCTGACGATCTGGAAGATGCGGAAGAGGTACGACTTGATCTCGTTGACAGCCTGAGGCAGGAGTCGACGGTTGGCTCCGACGCCCACGTAGGTCATCCTGTAGACCGCCACCAGGGTTTCCACGAGCCGGCCCAGCGGGTGCAGCGGGGTGTCACACGCCTGGAGGAGCGAGAGGAAGAAAAACGATGAGCGGAGATGAAGCAGGAAAAATAATCTGTATGTTTAGTGCTACTAGTGTGTTCAGGTGTCTTATTTGCTTAATGTAGGAAACTTTAATCACATTTGCTTTAAAAGTGAGCTGTTTTTAATTATTAGGACATGATTTGAATGGAAATCCTACAATTTGCTGCAGAGAAAATCACCAAAACTTCCACAGATCAGGTTTGAACTTGTTGATTTCAGTCTGATGGGAGCATAAAATAATTTAAAACTACAGTCAGGTTTGGTGTGTGGAAAATATTTGTCATTTATCAGCACTAAAGGAGCATAAAGGTGGACTTTAATCTGACCTGAGTGAGTTTTAGAGGTAAGGAGTTGTGGATGAGCTCACCTTGATGAGATAAAGGCGAATGGTGTTGTATCTCTCCATGTTGATGGGTCCTACGTGCTGCGGGATCACCTCCAAACTCTCCAGAGTTTTGCTGTGACTCCGAGACAACATCTCCGGACTGACACACACAGATACAAAGCCTTTTAAAAAGGTGCTTATACTTGCTCATTCTTGTAGTTTAGTTGCTGATGAGAAGAAACCAAAAGGCAGACAACCAGTAAATGTGTGTACCTGAGCTCGATGTGTCGTCGGCTGGTGGTGAGAGCCACGGCGATGTTCTCCCAAGCCTTCAAAGTGTCTCCTTGGCCCGACGCCTCGCAGCCCAGCTGACTCCAACACTCCTCAAACACGGCATGCCACTTATCCTCCGCACACACACACAGACGCCCCAACTTCCTGCAACATTACACACCAAAAAAGAAAAAGTGTAATTAAAAAAATCCAATTAAGTGTTTTCTTTTCTTTTTCTGGACGTTTTTGACTCAGCAGCTTACACAGAGCGGGTTTTCTCCTTGTCAGTGTCGAACAGATGAGGTTTGAAGTAGGAGCCCGCCACCTTTAGGCCGGAGCCCCATTCACCGCTGAAGGAGCCCTCCAGGTAGTCGCCATTCGCCATGGTCAGCACACCCTGAGGGGCAGCAAATCACTAATTAATGCACATTTTAGTGATTTGAGAGCTTTTTTCTAACACATATCTGTTCATTCTGTGTGTGTTTGCATGCTCATTAGTCACCTTTCCACTGAGGGTCCAATCATCAGAGAACTCCCCCTCGTATGTGGTGTCATCCTCTGACAGGAGGATCCCGGTGCCCTAAAAAGAGACAAAATCTTTCTCTTCAATCCCTTTTACTCTTCTTATAATCTCTCAATTGTCCTCTCCAGCTTGTCCTCTGCATCTTAAATGACATTTCTAAAGCTGTACAGACCCAGTAAGACTAAATATAGTATAAAAACAGCTCTTGGGCACAGGATTTGGTGGTTTTGAGCAAGAAATATGCTCAGAAACACACTGTCAAATGTTATCATTTAATCTGTGATGATTAAACTGGGCCTTAAGTGTGTCATATCTTCTTTTTCACAGCCTTTTCACGCATTTTTATCCGATTTGGCTGTGACTTAGAAAATATTTTACACTCCCCTATTTTCCCTCTTGGTTGTAAATGTGCTTCTAAGTCTTCCAGGCAAACTACAGCATACTTTAGAGTTTTTTTATGAAGACAGAAATGCTCTTTTCCTGCTGGCCTCACCATCATTTTATTATCTTTGAAGACCCCCTCGTAGTAAAGGCCAAACTGAGTGACGACGACCCCGGTGCCCTGCCGCAGATGATCCTGCCACATCCCCATGTACTTCTCCCCTCTGAAGACAAAAACACATGAATGTCACTTAAAACAGCAGATCTGGGATCATTGTTTCCTCTACATGAGCATGTGAGATGGAGGCGTACTTGGTGATATCGTCAAACACTCCGTAGCCCGTCTTCTTGTCGTGGATCCACTGGCCGATGAAGACGCTGGGGGAAGAGGAGTTGAGCTTGCCGCTGCGCAGCATGCCGTGTCCGTGCCGCATGCCGTCCTGGAAGGATCCGTCGTAAACCTCGCCGCTGGCATACCTGCAGACGGAGGAAAAGAAGGCCTGTTTTAAGCCTCTTCTTGCACTTAATTCTCTTCCTTTCATACTAATTTTCTAAGTGTATGAACGCTCACCTGTACGTCCCCAAGCCGTGCATCTTTCCATCCTTCCAGTGACCCTGATACTGATCGTTCTTGTTCAGCGTCTTATTGGGAGCCACAAATTCACCAAAACTGAAACAGACAAAAAGATTTATTTAAGAGGATGAAAGAAGACAAACTTGTGCTTCATCTCATGACTGATTTTGATGACCAACACTCACCCGTCTTCTAGTCCGTTCTTAAACGTCCCAGTGTATATTCTCCCATCAGGCCACTTTAACACTCCCCTAAAAAACAATCAATCAATCCCAATCACTTTTAATTAATATCAATATTTAAAACACCTAATGAAAATGCAGAGAGACAGTTTATTTGCTCTACCTCCCGTTGGGTTTTCCGGCCAGCCAGCGGCCGTCGTATATCGCCTCTTTCAGCCGCCCGTCCTTGTAAAAGGTGTACGAGGCCGTCCTGGAGATGGGAGGCTCCAACTTTTGGCTTGACCCCGAGCTGATAGATGCCGTGTCCTGCCCCGCTCCGTTCAGCGCCTGGTCCACCGCCTGGTTGATGGAGCGAAGCCACTTAGCCTGCAAACACATAAACACACTGAAATGAACATCTGCAGTAACTGATTTATTTGGCCACTTTGAGGCAGTGAAAACAAGCTATTCATTTTCCTTTATCTGGCTCTTTAGCTGATACATGGTCGCCTATTTTGACTAGCAGATTTGGGTTGTTTTTTAGAGCTTTTTCTCTGTAAAAATCTGTATGATGTTGTAGAAAATGACGCAGATGAGTGTGAAACAAAGGGGTGAATTTTCACACCAAAACAATTAGCTGAAAGATGCTGAAATGTCCGTACAAGTCAGGTGATAATTATCTGTTGATTTATCACTATGAGCAACTCCTTTCACACAAAATTCATCATGTGATCTGTTGTTAATATAAAAATAATGATTGGAGCCGCTTTAATGTCTGTATTGGCTACAAAAAAAACACTATTTTATCCAATCAGAAGCACTGAAAGTTAGTTTACCTTCTCCATTTGAGAGCAGGCCAGCAGGGTGAACGTCTCCTCTGGTGTGATCACCTTTAACCCATATCTACACACACACACACACGGTAAATGATTTAATGACTTTTCTATAATTCCACAAAAACAAAAGTGTAAAAATGCAACGTTGTGACTGACGGACTCACATGCCAGTGTTCTCCTCTGGGATCGGCTCCACCCACAGCGTTGCCAATGGAAAGACATGATGGGTGGAGAACTGGAGGAGAGGAAAGATGGATATAAGAAAGAAAGAGAAAGCGAGGAGAGACGGGAGAAAAGGAAGAACGGAAAGAGTGAGTGTTTATAAAAGAGGAAGAAACAAGGAACATTGTTATTTTATTAACAGAAGTCTAACAACTATGAATAAGCCCATAAAATAAATGTATACGGGCCTCACACACAAACAGCAGGTGAACTAAAGAGTTTCTACAAGCAAATCACTCCAATTATAAACAAGAAAACTGCTTTTTAAAGAATCTACAAATAAAATTACAATACTACACAAAACTATAAGTCTACATTTTTAATATCAATACATCACCAGTCATGTTTCAGTGACTTTAACACTGTTTATAAAACTTCCTGCATCCTATTTGTTCTTTTTAGTAACATTAAATAGCATAAATTGTGCATAAGTTACATTTTGGATGTATTATTCATAACAGGGTGATATAAGCTCCAGCTGCAGCCCCTTCTTATAATCCAGATGTTATGACACTGATACTTACATGTGTATTACATTTATTTAGGCTTCTAAAATTGGCCAGCTGTTGTTAAAATGATAAAAAAGTTAAACTTGTGACTGGTTAACACTTATAGACTAATTAAGATGATGCATTTTGTTCATAATAGTATTTTCCAGCATCATACAGATGTACAGATTCACATCACAAAAAATGATCAGTCTTTTCCTGTCAGTTCCATTTATAATACAACTTTTTCAACCCCAGATTTGAGCATTTTACAGCACAGAGCGCTCAATTTTTTTTTAAAAACAATGACAGAACGAGAGTGAGACAAGGCAGGAGTCACATGATCAGGGAGGAGGAGGAGGAGGAGGAGGGGGATTGAAAAGTGCAGGACAAAAAACACATGACTGGTGCAGACTGGAAAAAAGAGAGAGAAAGGGGGAGGGAGGAATGGATATAAATGCAAATAGAAAGAGAAAGGGGGAAAAAAGGGAAGACAAACGAGAGAAAGGGAAGGAAACTGCTTCGGAGTCGTGCTGGTGATTATAGAAAATAGCTGTTTCAGCTAAATTGAGGCTTATTGTCTCCTTTCAGATCATGTGGCCAGATTTCTATTTAAATGTGAGCCAACAGTAAGAATCAAGACTCAAAAGGGGATAAAAATGAGGCTTATATCACCTGGAACAATACACTGAAGTGACAGGATCATCATTTCAGCAGGTTTATGTGTTTATCTGTTGAATTTCAGCATGAACAGTGTCTCAGTTATAGTTAATTCAATCTTCCATGCAGTCTCCTTCAGGTAGAGAGCAGGCAGAGGAGCGGTGGAGGGGATAGGGCTGCGTATCACTGCTCATATTTATAGAGATATAAAGAGTAAAAAATACTCCAAAAAATGCATTGTTGCACGCTTTGAATTTTACTTTATAAAGGATCATCAGGAGCAAGCAGAGCTGAGTGAATACAAGTAAAAGTGAAAGCTTGAAACTGCAACAACGGCTCTTCAGTGTCTTTTCTGGAGTAACTCTGCTCTTATATGTTGTCTGAGACACACTGGTGCACACAACATATTTTACCATCAAATGGAAATATTTAGATATCTGTTACATCTTTGGAAATATGTCTTCATTCACCATTCAGAAACTTTGGGAACTTGGTTAGAATTAAAAATAACATGATGTGGGTTTAAATCAATTATCGCTGCATGAGTTTGATTAAATTGAGGAAGTGTGAAATACTACACTGCTACTAAGTTTAATTATTAATCCTGGTTAATACAAAATAAAGCAAACTAAGTAGAGTCTGCTAGTACTACTGGTATTACTAGCTCAGTCTCATTCATATTCAAGTGTCATGAAAGTCCAACTATGACTTAAGAGCTCCAATAATTGATTAGTAGATGAAGAGAAGAGTAATCAGCAAAAATCCCAAACATTTGAAACATCTCAAATGTGAGAATTGAATGATTTTCTTTGTCAGACATGAAAGTAAACTGAGTATCTTTGTGTTTTGGGGTGTTGGTCAGACATCTAAAAAAAGTGACCACAGGCTGAGGAAATATTATATTTTACAGTTTAAACAAAAAATTAATCATTAAAATATCCTGATTAATTATTCAAAGTAGCACAATTTTTAGTTGCAGGTTATTTAGAGGATGTGTGTTTTTAAATGTGAATCATCTCCCGCAGGGTTGATTTCTATGACACAGAGCCCTAAGCCCTACACACACAAACAGAAGAGGAAACGAGGGGGGGCGGGGGTAGGAGGGGGGTCGCTGCATTGAGATTCGCTGCTGGCTGCATACTTACAAGATTTTTACAAGGCGCCACGCCCTGACAGCACGGAGGCAAGCACACACAAACGCTTGAAACACACCAGGTTACAGTGTCTAAAATATGAAGCGCTTCATACAAGAGAAAGAGCTGAACGGACAAAGTGCGTGTGTGCGTGTGTGTGTGTGTGTGTGTGTTGCTGACCTGCGCGTGGACCAGAGCGTCGTTGAAGAGGATGAACCAGTTGACGGAGAACCTGCCGGCGTTCTGCAGGGTCAGAGCTTTGTTGCTGCTCTCACAGATGAGCCGGCGGTGAGGCTTCCGCAGAGAGTCCTGACCACACACAAAGACGCCATTCAGACATTATACATATATGTGTGTGTGTGACAGCATCACGTGTGTCATGCGAGACCTCGAGGACTCACTACTACACATAACATTCAGCGGGTTTACCGTCATCTTGCCGGGGAAACTCTTCCAGAAGTGGAAGGTGTACTCTGCTTCCTTTCTTTTTCTCTTCAGCTGAAGGACCAAAGATTCAAACTTGGAGCAGTTGTCCTGTAGCCTCTGGTAGTCCTCAGAGCACTGAAAACACACACAGATACTACTAATAATAATACTGTCAAACATGCAGTGTGGGTTTATTAACAGGGCATATCCTATTGATTTAGACAGAAGAAATATACATACATTTTTGGGGCTTTTAACAACTTTAAAAGAAATGTTTAATACTTTTAAAATCAGTTATCAGTCCTCTTATATTGAAATATCTCCAAAAAAAGATGTAGCATGTAATTGTAAATGTTTGGGATGGTTTCCAAAAAGTACTCTAATTTGGTCTAATTATAGAGAAAACCAAGACAAATTTCAGGTGGTGTACTTCCAATTAATTGCTTCCTTTAAAAACATGAAATAATAAAAATGTTATTATAATATTATAGGATCTGTAAACTAAAGCATTCCAAAAAATCATAGTTTAACTATAAAAAAAGATTTAAAAAATTTAAAATGAAGATGAAATTTGGCTTTGGACAAATGTAGAAATCTAAATGTAGAAATTACATCATAAGCATAAAAGGAAATCAATGTTAGACTAAAGAGAAAATACACCAAACAATAAAATCTTTACAAAACCTTTATTTATGATCTATTAGTGATCAATAATAGTAAATCAAATATCCAAACCTTAAAGTATTTATAACATAAGTCTGTCTCCTGAGTCTGATTCACCTACCACTTCGAAGCAGGTGCCCAGTTTGAGGAGCAGCCGGCCGTATTCGTGCAGGTGGCGCGTCGGGAGGCTGAAGAGCGCCACCAGGAGGTCGGCCATGGAGGGATTCTCCTCGCTGCACTCTGCCAACCTCTGCAGCAGCTCGGGACTCTTCCCAAAGAAATCTCTTCAGAGGAGAACAACCACCAATCATTAAAACATTCTACATTACTTTAGTGATTATCTGCATGTTACAAATCTCTGTACTCACAGTGAGGGTTTGGTCAGGACCTGGAAGCCTCCCATCACCTGGAAGTTCCCCAGAATGATGCAGTATCTTAAAGGATTAGAAGAGATTATAAGTATTTCTTTATATTCATTTATTGTTTTGACGCCTACAAATAACCAAACTCATGTCTGCCTGTGAGCACCTACTCGTTATAGGAGTCGAGGAAGATGTCTGCGTGGTCGAGGATGAGCAGGCTCTTGACATCGCGGCCACGGCGCAGGTTGGATGTGAGGCTGGCGGCGTGCTGCCCGGTCAGGTGACACAAGAGGCTGAATCGACCTGCTAGTGTCTGCAGGAGACCGAGGAGCACCGGACCGAGGACTGAGCTCAGAGATTCTGCAGAGACACAAAATCAAAGCGTTAACTTCTATCGTTTCCTTTTTGTTTTATAAATCCCCCCCCCCCTCTCCCTCTGTGTCTGTGCTGTCTTACCCAGCTCCAGCAGGGGGCGTACTATCTGCGTCTTGATGTTACACAGCTTGCAGTAGAACTTCCTCTCGGCTGATCCAAGCTCGTGGAGGCTGGCGATGAAGCCCATCACGTTCCTGTCGGAGAGCGCCACGCACCGCCGGCCGCCTGCGTACACACTGCTCACATAACCCAGCTGGAACGAACGAACACACACACACACACACACACACACAAATAAATTATGCACACTTTTGCACCAATCCTGGCATTTAAAACTCACTAGCATCAAAAAAAGTGCAAAATATGTGTAAATATGTGATGCTGTACATAATTTTGTTGCCCAAATTTAAATAAATAAGCAAATATTATGTCTTTTATCTTATTTTTCGGGCTCCTACATCATTATACTTCCTTTTATGTGCATATTTCTTATTTTTTTTACCATCTTGGTGGCAGGTTTTGGCTTAAAAACCCATATAAATACTCTACTGTACCAATTTTATATTCTCTTTATGTTTCAGCATGTCCATGTTTTATGTTCCTATAAAACCAAAACCAGTTTCCTTACATTCATGCAGAAGGGGAGCAGTACAGGCTGTTGTGTGTAACCCCCCGCTCGTTCCTCCCCTTCCTCCTCTTCCTCCCGCTGAGCTGTCTCCTTGGCGTTGTTCTCCTCCGCCCCCTCCTTCACCTGCTGTCCGCTGTAATAAATGATGGGCTGGATGCAGTCTCCATCAGCCAGCAGGAGGGTGTGTCTCTCTCCTGCGCTAATGTCCCAGACCCGGATACCCTCCGACAGCTGGGTGGAAGAGGCAGAGAGGAGTTGGTGTCATAAAAGCATGAAGTTGAAGGTTTTATGTGTGTGTTTATATGGAGAAGATGGTTTTCTTTACCTTGGCCAGGCGGGGCACCGTGCTGGGCGACTCCATGTGACCCAGCTGACCGGAGCTGTTACTCCCCCATGAGAACACCTGGGAGGTAGAAACACAAACAGACATGTAAGATAATCCTGCACTCATCAGCTGAGCATCAAAAACATTAAATAAACACACAGACAGCTAACAGAGCTACATGTGAAGCTGCTGACTGACCTGCGACTGAGCCGTCAGAGCGAGGGAGTGATGAGCGCCGGCCGCCACTCGCACCACTTCCTTATTGTTGAGACTTTTGATGCACAGCGGCTGTAATCTGCAACAAAAACCTTACAGAATTAGGACATTACCAACAATATCAACTCATTTTATCTCTTTATATAAGATACAACTAAATCAATCTTGTAGATAGAATAACTTTCCCTCATATTTGTTTATTTTTTATCACATTTTTTAACTTACAAGCACTTATTGGGTCCTACCTGTCCAGGTTGTCTCCGTGGCCCAGCTGTCCGTGTTCGCCGTGGCCCCAGCTCCACACCTCCGTCTGCAGGGTGGGCAACACCTCCTGTGCTTCAGGAACCGCCCCTCCCAAAGGGGTGAGAGCCACGGCGCGCATCTTGGGACGACCGGCTTTCCTCAGCAGCCGCGGGGACACTTTAGGTGCACAGGAAGAAAACAGTTCTCCTGAATGTCTTTTAGTTTAAGGCCTTAAATCAGACATGACATATTTCTGCTTTAACCTCTTTTTAAACAATGAAAAACACTTTAACCTGAATCAAACTGAGCTGCAAAGTTCAGTAGCATAAAAAGTGAGGGCACAGAGACAACAGTGACATCAACATCACATCAAACAGAGAAACATGCGATCATACAAACAGACAAACAGTGAGGTGAAGCCCGCAGGCAGCAGCAGACAGAGCAAACACTGATATGAGACAAAAGTAGAAAGAGAAACTTGTTATTTTACTCTTTAATATCATTTTGTTCTATTTATGGATGTGTAGCAACTTTTTTACTTGTTTTTAGCTGCTGGGTATAAAGTGGTATTTCTTAAAGAGTGTAGATAATATGGTGATTATACCCTTTAAATTTAGCTTTAGTGACCCAGACAGTAAGATTTTGAATATTTCCAATGGGACAAAAGGTGAATTTACACATTTTAATTCGAAAAAAGTCAGAAAAAACAACATATGAATCACCTGTTACGATGGTGGAGGAATACTGTAGATGTGGGGGCTGATTCATGAAGTGATTTATCAGAATAATCTTGAAAACTATTCACTTTTAAATCTTTCGTAGTCACTTTTCTATCACTTTAGTATAAATACACATTCATTTTGATCCATATGTTGTTATTTTCTGACAAAATTCGAAAATATAGAAACAGACACATTTCAAAATGTCATTGTCCAAGTCACAAAAGCAAAGTTTGAAGGGGATAATCACCATTTTCTCATCTTTTTTAGGTATAAGCAATTAGGAAATAACAGTTTCTACCCATGAACTAAAACTGTTTTACATAGTAATTAATGTTACTGCCTCCTATGTTTATTATCTAGGCTTTTATTACAGGTTGTTATAGATAATTTGAAAGCACAAAGCAATATCATTTAATTTATTTCAACATTTTAGAGCCTAATATCACTGTAATAAGTTACTTTTTAATAGGTGTAACATTTAAGAAGAGTCAAATTTAAAAATACAATATTTGTGGATTTGCACATTTAATTCACTTATTATTCAGACTTATTCCAACTTGTCGACAGTAAGCTCCCAACATGTTCCCCTTCCATGTCCTGATGAATGTGTGTTAATGTCTTTTCTATTGCTGGAAACTATAAGACTGATGAACACAATAAATAATCTGCTCTCTCTTGAGGTTGCACAGAAGCACATTTCCAAAAATAAACACTAAACACACACACACACGCTCATGGCCTCCAGCAGGGTGTCATCTGGTGGCCCAAAGGACATCGATAAAGGAGGGAGAGTCTTTGACTGCTGAGCTGATGCGTGCGAGCAGTAATGTTCGGCTTTTAATAATGATAATAATAATAATAACAATGTAGTCTGTATGTTAAGATATTGGCTGCTAGGCTCATTTGTCGATGGTGTCTGGTTGATTTAAAGTAGATGATGATGTTTGACTCTCTTCATGTGTCCGACCGAATGAACACAAACTTTGTCTTTACTTGCGTGAGAGTTTTCAGGATTCGGTTCCCAGTTTCCTCATCAAATCCAACTCCTCGGTTTCAGAGCCTGACGTCCTTGTTAGAGGACGGTTTAAAAAGCAGCTGATGAAATCTGGAGCAAATGTTCTCAGGTTAATGACAAGATAAGGTGGGTACAAAGCGGGAAAGTCCATTCATCCGTGTTCGGGGGGGTCACAGAGTAGCTTACGTATTTCTCAGCATACTTTCTTCTTCTTTCTTCGCACCAAAAAAAGCTTCCAGCTGCTGTATTAAATCAGCTAAATCCTTCTGTGCCCTCTGATGGGGTTTTTTTTTTTTTTTTTTTAGATCAGGGGGGGAAAAAAACTGTCAGGCAGAGAAAAGGTGATTCAAAGACGCTCTGACTGCAACCTCGCACCCTCTGTTACCTCCGACTGCTCCACTGGAGGCAGATTAACTAAACTAAGTTAGACGCTAAGCATCAATCTGCATTCTTTTGTGCATTCCTCTATGTGTGTGTGTGTGTGTGTGTGTGTGTGTGTGTGTGTGTGTGTGTGTGTTTTTTAATCATACAAAGGCGACCATTCAGGCAGGCTAACCCTCTTTTAAGTAGACGTGCAAATGTATTCTCAAGCACTATAAAGGAAACAAAGCTCGAGTCCTGCTCTAAAATTAGGTTTTATTACAGCTGGAATTGATTGTAGGGGAATTTTAAGGGGCTGAAATGATGGTTTTTATCATTTTTTGTTGTTGTAAGGAGAGATGATGTACACAGAATCCAAAAGATTTGGCATAAAGTGAAAGTGTGACACGAGTAGAAGCCGTTGCCATGCTTACAGTACAAACAGGTCGAAGAAGCCTGAAAGCCACCACAGACACAGCACAGACTGACATCGACCTGCACATGCGCAAGGCGTACTTACGCAGCAGGTTATAGGAGGAGGATAAGAGGTGAACAGCGTATCTACCCTGTGAGAGGAGTCCCGGGAGCGAAAGACGGCGCCTCAGACCTTCCGCCTCCTCCTCACGGATGTCTCCCGTGCTCGAGCTCTTCTTGGCCTGCACGGAATCCTCCTGGCGGACGCGCTCGGTGGTGTTGTCGCCGACTCCCGCCCCCGTGATCCCGGCCGGCCCACCTGACCTCGATGCTCCTGAGGGGAGGTAGAAGTTCATCATCTTCTTGAGGGACAACGCCTCGTAGGTGGAGGCGACGCGCTCGCCGACTGCCGAGGCGCAGGAGGCCACGAGGTTGTTGAGCGCCGAGCCTGTTTCTCTTCCTGTTGAAGGCTGGAAAAGAAGAAAAAGGAGAGTTAGATATAGAAACACAGATCTGGGAAGATGATGTGCTATGTTTAAGTATGATGTCACACACCGTTGATAAGGTGGAAGGACCTGCAACTATAGATGTCATCAATAAATAAAATGTAAAAAAGCAGCTATTTTGATGAGGTGCGGAGTCCAAAAAACTTGCATATGTGAATGTATCAGTATCAATTTCGACCTTTAAAGTGTCAAATTCTGCACAGTAACAGTAGAAAAGGTTGCATGTTTCTCTCTTACAGCAGCTATTTTGATGAGGTGCAGAGTCTAATAACTTGTATCTGTGAATCTACCAAAGGGCCCATACTTTGTGCTTAATAAAGAGCCAATTTGGGCTTGAAACATGATACTTTCCTCAATGTAATAAGAAGACATTTTAATAAAAGCATAAGACAGTATTGTGAGTCCTTTCTAAGTGTTCTCAGTATCAGTATTGGTCTTTAAAGTCAGATTTTTCTGTCATACAATATATGAATGTCTCTGTCTTAAATCAGTATAAACACATTTACAAAAAAAAGTCTTGAGTAAATGTGCTCATGTGAAAGAAGATGCTATATTTCTTTTATCAGTCTTTATATTCTGGAAACTCACCAGCAGAGAGTGAAGCCCCCCAGCTTTAGCCATGTGCTCTGCCTGACTCGTGTCCGACAGTTTCCTCAGGTATTCTTTCACAGCCTGCTCGTCTGGATACGGCGAGTTTTTGACCCCCGCGACGGCGCCCCCGCTACCCTCTGCGGGCTGAGCCGAGGGGTCGGAGTCTGAGCCTGAGCCGGGCGGCACTCCGTTAGTCAAGGATGACTGTCCTTTCTCTGAGTCCTGCGTGTGGGAGGCGTCTCTGTTATTAGCAGGTCCTGAGGTGGAGGTGTAGGAGGGGAGGACCGGCTCTGACGGGGACGTTTTGAGCCCCTGTGTCTGAGTAGGCGCCTCCAGCCTGCTCTCGTCCTCCGTCAGCTCCATGCCGAGCGGGCAGTAGTGACTGTCAGAGATGATGACGTGGTCCTCTTTGTCTGTCATGGTGTACAGCAGCTGGTTACACTGTCCGCATTTGTCCACAGGGGGCCGGTGGACGTCCAGGGGCCCCAGGCAGCGCACCAGAGCCAGGCTGTGCGAGGCCCCGCACGCCACCTGGAGCACATACCTGCCAGCTAAGTGCTCCACCTTCTGCGGCTTCCACACAGGGAAGACGGAGACGTTGAGTCCCAACTGGCAGCCGCTCCCCCACGCCCAAACATCCCGCTGCACCGACAGCGCCAGAGTGTGCTGCTCCCCGCAGGCGAGCTCCAGCACCGGCACCGTCTGCGGAGGGCTGGAGTCAGAGTCCAGCAGAGCCACGGGAGTCGGGTTGGGGACGGAGGTGAGACCCGACAGGCCGCACTGCCCCGCGCCGTTGTCCCCCCACATGTGGACGCCGCCGTCCTCCGTTATCGCCCCGTTGTGGAAGCTCCCGGCTGCCACGGCGACCACACGCTGGCCACTGAGGGCGCTCTCCAAGGTGGGTTTCGCCACCTCGGGGACTTGACTCTGCTTCCATGGCAACTCCCCAAAACTGTACACCTGTCCTCCTGAAGTGAGAATTTAAAGAGGAACAAAGTTTTTTCAGTTCTGGAAAAGTTTGAAGGAACTTTTTTTTCCACCTCACAGCAGCAAAATGTAACCAAATCAATCCAGACCTCCTTTAATGAATCAATTCATTATTAAAGTTACAATTGAAGTAAAAGTAATTATTAATATCAGAATTTATCTTGATCAATACTGACTTACTCACTAATGATTTTCACACGAAGGGCTTATATGGATATTTTTGAGAGTTACACATTGAAATAGTTAGTGTTTTCTTTTTCTCTCATTTTCATTATCATTTTTTGGTGAGTAGCTTAATTTAATGTGGGATTTTATGTAGGATAGGCATATATAAGCATTATGTTATTTAGAATCTATATACTTATTGTATACTGTACTTTTCAGTTTGTTGTGTTGTGATGACTGAATAAACACAACTTCTACTACATCAAATGGAGAAAAAGGAGCCACTTTTTAAATGTAATTGATTATATATTGATCATGTTTCTTCTTACCTTCCACCAGCAGGACTCCGTGCCGCGTGCCCAGAGCGACCTGCAGGACGGGCCGGGGGAGGAGCAGCCTGTCGGGGGTGATGCTGTACGAGTAGCCCCTCCAGGTGTGGAGCAGGCCTCGCTCTCCGCCGCCGTCATCCACAGAGCTGAGAGATCAACGCAGTCCGACACATAATGAGAAGAGATATTAGAGTTATTGATCAGGCTGATGCTTGTCACAAATATAATATAATATATTAGTATCAGTATTTTCCTACAACTGATAAAACTGATTTTGGCACACAGGAGGACATTGTGCATTTGTTGAGGACTATTTTTAGAGGTTTATTATGTAATATTGAGAATGTGAGACTGATTAAAAATAAACTACAGTGACCTTATTCCTCACAAGAAAGGAATATGTCATCTGCTGCAAGATTCATGTTTTTTTAAAGGTTTTTGGACAACAGAACACAAAGATATATGAGGCATAGTAGGATTAATTCATTGCAGATATTGTCTTCAATAAGAAACATATAAAATAAATCATCATACTTCTACATTTAAAGGCAGAAATGTGTCTCTGAGATATGAGAACATAATGTTCTTTAAACAAAACAGATGAAAAACAAGCTCAAATATTGTGAAGGATTCCAGTGAAAGTACTGAAAGAAAAAAACAACAATTATAACATCTGAGAAAGAGAGAGAGATTAGAGACGGAGAAGTGTGTGGGCGGCTGACAAAGCAGACAAAAAAAACAGCCAGCAGTGTCCCCTCAGTGTTTGTTTGGTTGTTGTTGGTGTTTCTTCCCCTCTCTTTTTCTCCCTTCCTCCCTTCCTTCTTCCTCATCCTGTGTGCAGGATTACAATTGAACAACAGATGTTTTTGTGGGTGAAAGCAGAAGTGAGAAGATCCGTAGGCGCTGTCACATGGTGAACACAACCAGCCAGCCGAGCCGAGCCGAGCCGAGCCGAGCCTAGGACTGAGAGAGAGCAGATGAATCCACTTTAACAAGAACCCACCTCTTCCTCTGGGTTTCCATCAGTAGGGGGGGGTTAATCCTCCATCAGCATGTCATCACTGCTGCACACAAACCTACAATCAAATAAAATAGACAAACACACATCTCATTATGTGACATTTAGCTGGCAGTTGCAAACTAAACAAACATCATGATGATTCACCTGAAGCCTGTTTACCTAGTGGAAACCACCAGGAAACACTCAGATAAAGAAACCAGGTCAAATGTCAAAAATGAAAGCAGCTATAGTTTCATTTTCATATGTTTTATAATCATTTACAGCGAATAGAAACTTATTGTAGACGTGCATTAGTAGAAGACAACCCAAAAAATGCTCTTAAATATGAGATTTTAGGAGTTAAATGTGAATTTTCTTGCAGGTGTTTCCCTCTGTGTTTGACTTCTGGTTAAAAAACAAGACAAGGCAGCTTTATTTATATAGTGCATTTCATACCCAGGGGCAACTCAATGTGCTTTACATAAAAACAGAACATTTAACAGTAAGAATTGGAAACAAAAAGCATAAAAACATACAATTAAAAACAAAAAACCCCACTAATAATAATAAAAAATAAAAGCAAAGTACAGAAAAATAGAAAGAGAGAAAAATAAAATTAAAGCCAGACTAAAATAGAGCATTAAATATAAGTTTGCAGCATGAAATAATGATTTGCTTTAAAATCATTAAAAGGACATAAATGAAAGATTAAAAGTGAAAGTGCTTTAAAATAAGAGCTCAGTCATTAGCACATGAAAAGAGAAATGTTTTTAACCTGGATTTAAACATGCTTTATGGGGCTAATTTCAGTCCTGCAGGTAGTTTGTGCAACATAGCATCTGTGTATCTTCTGGTAAAAACCCTATTTAAGGTTAATCTTAGCTACCAGAAGCTAATCGATCCAGCTAACTTAGCACCAACCCTCCCTAAAAACATAACTACAGGTGTTTCTTCTGCATGTGGTGGTAAATAAAGAGTCTATCTCACCAGCTGCTTCTTGTCTCCAGTCCCTGAAGGTTTACAGTCACAGTAAATGCTGATAAACTCGTCTATTAACTCGTTTTTTTAGCAGCTAAACGCAGCCGGTTGTTTGTTAATGTTGACACACCGAAGATCGTCTATGATCAGGAGCTCTCACTCTGCAGTGATAGTAGGAGGCTTTACAGTGAGCCTTAAAGTGAAAGCATACACCGGTGAGAGGCAAAAGACAAAGTTTGGGCACCTGAAGTAGTCTGGTAGTGTAGTCATTTTTGCCAAATTTGTATCAGTGTAAGTTGCTCTAAAGAAATAGTTTCATTTATCAATTATATTCTTGAATGTATTAATTGGAAAATACATATAAACTAAATAAGAAATTGAAATCTCTTACATTTTTGCTTTAAAATGACCAATAAGATTTTCTAAGATCTATCTATCTATCTATCTATCTATCTATCTATCTATCTATCTATCTATCTATCTATCTATCTATCTATCTATCTATCTATCTATCTATCTATCTATCTATCTATCTATCTATCTATCTATCTAATTTAAATGTTTTTTAGAGGCAAAATTCGCCTTCAAATCTCTCATTATTTAGTGATCTTCCTTCTTTTAAAACCATTGATCGCCTTGATGCGGTAAAGCAGAGTGAGACCTCTCGAATTTTTTCAGATCTTCGGCGCCGCTCAGCTGCTGCTGTTGTTGTGACAGAATCTACGGAAGACGAGAAGGCTCTAAAGACGGAGTACAAAGCGAATAGGAAAATACTATTATGCAACTTTTACTGTAATTTAATCAGTGACTTGCACTATTTCATTACAAGTTGTGTATATAGGCACATTAAAAACATATCTGTGACACTGTGGGAAACAACTGTATCAGGTTATACAGTATTCGAACAATGAAGAGACTATAAAGCGTGCTGAACATCCAATGTTAAGTGAACAATTGGCACTAAATAAAACTTGAAGAACACACATTTTATTTTTAAATGAAACTATTACATCTAATTTCCACTTTTATTTATTAATTGTCCATTTTATTTTTAAAAGGAAACTGTATATCTATAACTTTTGTCCTCTGAAATGTCCTGAAGTCAGTCCAAGTTTTGCTCGCTCTTATTTCTAATGAAACATCAACAACAAACAACTTTTATGAAGTTTAGCAAGAGACTTGGCTCAGGACAGCCCTGTTTCCACCACATTAATGCACATTCATCCTTCGTCCTGCTGCTGCGGAGACACTCTTTGTGTGTCAAACCTGAGATTTATGTCCCTCCAGCTCTTCCACCTCACTTTTCTCCCTGGCTGGTGTCACTTCAACTCAGTGAATGAAGCGTGTAGAGAGGCTGAAACAGTCGGCATTAAAATCAGCACTTTTAATCTGCTGATTCAAGCGCTTTGCATGTCTAACTTTAATGATGTATTTGCACCCTGGATATGACTTCATACAGACCAGAGGAAGAGAGATTGGGGGGTTCAGGGAATGTGTCGCACCCTGCTCGATTGAAGGTGAGAGACTATCGACCTTGGTGGAGTGTGTGTGTGTGTGTGTGTGTGTGTGTGTGTGTGTGTGTGTGTGTGTGTGTGTGTGTGAGTGTGTGTTTGGTCTCTGCAGTCAGTTACAATCTTACTGTTATCTTGGTAAAAACTGAACTCTCCTATTTGGGCAGATGGAGGGAACATTAACACTGTTTGTTTTGTATTATTATTATTAGGCTACAATTTTTATTTATTGATTGATTATCATTCATTTTAAGGGCTGAAATAGCTGATTTTAAAGATTTAACCCAAGGAAATAAAATGTCCCATATTTTATCACTGTTTCTGATACTATACACACTATTTCTATGATAGCTGCAGTTTGCGTGGCCCTTTTGGCTTGTGGTTCTTAAAAAGTGGCACCATTGTTGACCCCTCATCGCTGATCAAAATAGAGTTTTTGTAAAGTTCAGAGTTATTTCTTCCTTCACATATTTTAATCAATATTTTAAGGTTTTGGAGGTGTCAAAAGGTGAATGTGTCCATTATTTCACAAGAAAAAAGAAAATACATAAAAGAAATGTCAGGGAAAAAAATCTAACAATTTGAATGATTGTTACTCTTCCTTACTTCTTTAATCATTTCATCATCAATGTTAGTTTTCAAACATGTCAAATATGTCTGGCTGAATTTTGTGGAAATAAAAGGATGTATGAGACAACTATACTTCAATCTGATGGACTGATGCAGCCATAAAAAAACTCAAAGTCTTGTGCTTGAATATTTAATTCAGTGTAAACATCATAAAGACAAGCTGATACATAATACATATGAAACTGTCGCACTGTGTGAAATAAAGTGATTTTAATAACCTAAAGGGGAAATAAAAGTGGGAACCTGGATGTTAAAAAAAAGGATAAAATGATTTCAGCACCACGGACAGCTGCAGCCTGATATCTGCAAACAACTGTTAAATCAGTAAAGAAAACAAAACCACGACCTCACTCGTAACCACAGGTAATTTTAATGCTGCTAAAACAATAATGCATCAGTAAATAATATTAGTAATATAATATGTAATAGTATCACACTGAAAGGAGTAATTTGTCTACAGGGACTATTTTTTAATATTGACAGTTTGTTAAATTATCAAGAAAACCACCTTATTATAATTATTATTAAAACTACCTTAAATGTTACATTAACAACTTGTTATGGATCTCTGCTTTAATTTCTAAATGTTGCCAAGTAAGACACTTTGGACCTTTAAACGCATTAGTAAATGCTACCTCAATTCGATGACATGTTCAAAGTAAAATGGGACAGTTGTTGAGGTAAAATGGGACAGTCGCTGATGGTTAAAAAAAGACACCAAACAATTCAGCTTAATTGAAAAACAATCATTTGTCTTTTTTAAATGTTTGAATCCATTTATCAGTTTAGTAAAGGTCTGCATAATAACTCAGGATTTGATGGCACCTGGTTGCCTAGATACATGCTGATTTCCCTTCAGAAAAATGTCCCATTTTAGCTTGATTTCACTTAACACATTCAGGTAAAATGGGACTGTCCCTCAAAACTCCCATAAAAATGAGTGTATTATGAAAATATTTTGTTTAAAAGTCAAACTGTTAATAAAATGTAGCATCCTACGTCCATTTTTGTTGTTCTGTCCTCAGTTTTTTATTCCCAAAAAAACAGAAAACCAACATGGCTACTTTGACGTCCAATGATTAAAAGAAAAGAATTTGCTCTGTCCATCTTAATTATATCAGACCAATCAAAATGCTTGTTTCATGTAAAGGACATTTGCAGCACTAATACAATAACATGTTTGATAATTGGTTACTAATATTTAAAGAGCCCCAGATTTATCCCATTTTACCTGATGTCCTACATTACCTGACTTCACCCAGTACATTTTAGTTTTATTGCTATTTTTACTCCAGTAAAGGGTCTGAAAATGTGTCTAACTACAATAACTAGCTGCATGAACTGATTTTTATCACATTTTCAATGGATGTAGAAGCACTGTTTTAATCCAGAAGGATGTTTATGGGTCAAGTTGAGCTTAAATCCTCCAGAAACTTTTAAATACTTAACCAAAAATGTTCAGAAAAATGTCCCCCCCCCCCCAAAGATGCCACCAGAAAAAACACTGAGCTGAGCCTCAAGAGGAGTATTACACCTCAGTGATGTGATCGCATCCTGATGACATGTAGTGTTGGGAGGTTGTGGCTGTGATCCATCCAGCTGTGTGAGAGCAGTCGGGACACACTGGAGAACAAAAACACTGAACAGTTTCCAGACACCTTTTGAGCTTCATACAAAAACAAACTGCAGTATCTGCTTTTGTTCTTTTTTTCCAAATGGAGCCTAAAATAGATCTGACACCGACTTCAGCGACCGCCGCGCTTTCCTGCTGGATCCTCATCAGCTGCGGTGAGTGAAGGGGGGGGACAGAATATCACAGCTTCTCTACTGAAATGAATTGATGTGATTTCTCCAAACAAAACAGGCTTATTATAAACTTAACAGAGCCACTCAGTAGATATTCTGAGGTATTTTTATCCCTTAATGTTGCTACAGTGAGTTTATAATGACTTTTAATGGTATTTTTCATCTTTTGTAGTATCACTTAAATGCATGTGTAGTACTACCTGGAGGCATTGTTCTATCTCCTGTGGGAATTAAGCTGTATCATGCCTATTCTCATGCTCTTTTAACATCAAACTGCTACTTAATAGTGATTTTGTAGTGATTTTATAATATTTGGGACTTGACTTTACCTCCTTTAGTATCACACAGGAGCTCTGTATAGTCTCCTATCGTAATCCTATAGTCAAAATTGTGTAATATACATCTTTAATTTACAATATTACAGGTTTTTCCCTCCTTTAATTAACATGATTTGGTTTGATGTAGAAGAAAAAAAACACCTAAACATACAAAACATATAAAACTAAATAACACAAAGAGGATCTTATGCATAAACTGAAGCATGACACAGGATCGTTGTCCTAACTGCCCCAAATCAGGATAACAGCAAAGACGGCTGTGAAGGTTGTGACACATTCAATCTGACAGATGACAGAAATACGACCCATTTATACTTAATCTTATACAACTGGTTTCATTTAGATTCAGGAGATTGTTATTGATCATTGTTGTGGCTCTTGTAACTCTTTTTATGAATCCTTTGCTGATTGTGACAGTCTGACCTCAGTTGTGCTTTTTTTCTGGTTGCTGCTGGAGTGTGTATGTGTGTGTGTGTGTGTGTGTGTGTGCGTGTGTGTGTGTGTGTGTGTGTGTGTGTGTGTGTGTGTGTGTGTGTGTGTGTGTGTGATTATGAGGTCAGGAAATGAAAAAGAGATATCAATCTCATCAAGACTGCCAGATTAAATACAGATTAAACACAATAAATACAGTGAATTATTGTGGAGCAGGTATTACTCATTACAGGTAGTGTGTTGTAATTAAAATATTAAGTACATTCATCAATTTCTTCTTTTTCCACTTTTAAATTAAGCATTTTCAATCCAAGCATCTCACATAATCTGGTTTGCTGTTCCAAATTTTCGAGGGATTTAGATCCAAAAGAACCACATCATAAAATGTTTATTACATTTTTATCAAATTCCCTAAAAATACAAACTGAATTGTGAGAATGGGTAGAGTTAATGCATCTTGGATATTACTATACTGGAAAAAATAGCTGCAAAAATGAATCCAAAACCAATTTCAGTTCAGGCGTCACTTTTAACTCTCTGCTTCATTTTAAAAGGGTGTAAAATGCTTGTGGGTAGAAATATGAACAAGTATCCACGTTACAAACTGAATAATACACACAATTTAAATGCTTGAAAGTTGGATTTTTACACCTGCACAGATTAAATCAGATATGCATGAGCTGCGGTGATGCTGCTGTTCTGCTGACGCCAACAAAAATCAGATGCATTAAAAAACAAGCAAACTTAATGAGAATGCCACATGATGAAGTGCATTTTAATCACGGGGAGTTTGTTAAACATGACATGTTGAACAGAAACTGAAAAGCATCAGTACTTTTTAACAACTGATGAGTTAAACTACAATAATACATTTTGGCCTATTGTAACAGGATAGATATCACAAAACCACAAGTGTCTCTGCAGACATTTTAACGTCTCACATCTGAATCTTTGGGACACAGACTGCAGTGTAATCCCACATCACATCATCCGTTTCTCCCTCACTGGCAAACCCTTACCTGCAACATCACTTTGTCGGTTATAAATAGACAATATAATCACAAAAACTGGCATTACGCACATTTTGCACAGTTTGTGCTCTTGGCTCACTGTTTCTTGCACTGGCTAATCCCAAATTGCTTGCCGGTGATGCCAGTTTGCTTGCCAGAGTTCAAAGCTGTGTGAGAAAGAGAGAAAAAGGAAAGACGGAGGGAGAGGTTGCTTCTCTTAAAGTGAACAGTCAAGAGAAAAAGGAAGATATTTTACCACATGCAGCTCCAACCATTTAAGATGAGATCACAGCCTCTGCTGATGAGCAATGATCAATCCTCTCTCCATCTCTCTGTGTCTGTGTGTGTGTGTGTGTATGTGTGTGTGTGTGTGTGTGTTTGTGTGTGTGTGTGTGTGTGTGTCAGTGCTGGCTGAAGACTGGGCTCGTGTCCACACTGAGGACGAGCTCTTCAGGAGTTTGTTCGGGGGCTACAGCAAGTGGTCTCGTCCAGCTCGCAATGTCACCGACGTGGTCATCGTCAAGTTTGGCCTGTCCATCGCACAGCTGATAGACGTGGTGGGAAAACACACACACACACACACACACACACACACACACACACACACACACACACACACACACACACACACACACACACACACACACACACACACACACACACACACACACACACACACACACACACACACACACACAAATACTGAGCACATGTCTTCAAACATGTTTTTTCCCTTGTGTGAAGAATTTCTGACACATTTTCACACATTTCTTTTTCTTTACACTTACTAAAAACTGTTCTGCTCATTAACTCAATTTTTGGCTCCAAAACAGGACGAGAAAAATCAGATGATGACGACCAACGTGTGGCTGAAACAGGTAGAGACTGACTGTCAAGAGTTTTCAAATAAATTCACTTTATTGTCAGTATTTTGTACCCAATACTGATCTAGTATGTGAAGTGGTTTAAGCCTGCATCGTGGTGTGTGTTTACAGGAATGGACAGATTATAAACTGCAGTGGAGTCCTTCTGATTTTGACAACTTGACGTCCATCAGAGTTCCTTCTGAGCTAATCTGGGTGCCAGACATCGTGCTGTATAACAAGTAAAAACACACTCACACATCAATACTAAAAAACTGCAGTATGCTTCAGTTGCATAACTCCTTTTTACTGCTGCTATTACACTAAAGATTAATTTTTTTCACTGAAGTTTAAAGGACCAGTGTGTAAGATTCTGGGGGATTTATTGGCAGAAATGTAACAAAACACTACGTAGCTTCTCAGTATTAGCATCAGTCAGTTTTGGTAGTAAAATTATAATAAAATTGCCACAGCGACAGAATTTCAGACTTTCATGTAATTGGAATTAATTAATTTTTTCATGTGATTTTGAGTACATAAAAGCAATTTAAAGTATTTTTCTTCATCCTTTAAAGTTTGTGTTAGAATTGCAAAAATATACAGGCACAACTATCAGAAAATACAGATTTTTGCCATTTTTCCAGGTGTAAAAAAATATATTTTCAATGTGCACGCACACATCTAGGAGCAGACACCCAAGGACACAAACAAACTGTACTCAGACATGACTTTGAATTTCTGTTGGTGGAGCTGGAAATTATCTGTAGTGCTCAATTACCAGTTTGATCCATAACAATGTCCTCATCTGCTGAAGAGGTGGGAAGGTCACAAAGTGCTTTACAAGAAGTAGTAAGTAAAAAAAACAAAAGGTAAGAACAATTTTAGAAGAGTTTCAAAGTTTTACAATACTGGCAAAGAAATATAGAAGCAAAAGGAGAAACATAAGAGTAAAATGAGACAACTTCCGTTGTGCTTCAGTGTTATATTATAAATTAACTTGACTTGATGAATTTAAACTACAAGGCTTGTAAAAGAGCCTCTTAAAATCTGATTTTAAGTGGGATTTAAAAGAGGATGAAGGGGGATAAGAGGATAAGGAGCTCGCCCGTATACAGAGCCAAACGGCTTGATGATATCACAGATTTCTGCATATTCCTGCATACCAATTGGTGATACATGCAAATGATCTTGTTGAATAAATGACCCCGATTCTGTTGCGGCTGTACAGCGATGTTGCATCACACAGTTTTAGTCAAAGTCTGGTTTCCTCCCTCAGGGGCTCGATGAAGCATTAATTCAGAAATTTGTCTGGATGTAGACGAAACTTTCTCCTCCCCCAGTGTGTAGGTTAAATGAGCTTGCATCATGATACCGGCGTCATTGTCGTTAAAATTCAGTTATCAATTATTAAAAGTTGCCTGTGTAAACTGGGATAGCTTGAGGTTTATTTGGTTTAACTTTAGACTTTGAAACAAAATGAGACGGAAACCTGGGAGTCATTTCATCTGCTGAGTTCAGAGGAAAAAACGATCCCTTTTTATCCAAAAAAGAACTCAATCTCAGTGCCTTTTCTTTCTTTCTCATCAATTCTCAATCCTGTTTCCCCCCTGACTTTGCTTTCATCCTGGGTTTTCCCTCCTTCCTTCGTTATTTCACTTATTTTGCTTCTCATTTTCCCTCGTCTCCTTCACTTCCCAGTGCCGATGGAGAGTTTGCTGTCACCCACATGACCAAGGCCCAGCTGTTTCACACCGGTCGGGTCCGTTGGGTGCCCCCGGCCATCTACAAGTCCTCCTGCTCCATTGATGTCACCTTCTTCCCCTTCGACCAACAGAGCTGCAAGATGAAGTTCGGCTCTTGGACGTACGACCGTGCTAAGATCGACCTGGAGCCCTTTGAGACCACTGTGGACCTGAAGGTGGGAACATCACCCTTTTCTGTTCTTGTTCCTCCTCTGTTTGTTCCTTTTCTCTCAGTTCAGGCCTCTCCAACAATTTGCCTCCTAATGCCTTCTCTGCCTCTTTACCTCCCCTTATCTACAGTTCACATGTGCTCCTCTCAAATGTTTGGGTGTTGCAGAAGGTTGCCAATAAACTCTCCGGCTGTTTACTGAGTATTTCTCAGCTTGTTGTTGCATTACAGCATTCAGTTCAGGAGGAAAACAAAATGCATAAATTAGTTTTTCAAGATCAGCAAAAGAGAGAAACTAACTAATCCTGCGGAGATAAATCAAGTCTAAAAGGCTGAGGTTTGTTAAATATTTACTCTCATAATGTCAGAAACTTTGATATTTTTTCTCCTTTTTCAACAGAAAACTTTTAGGTACCTTTACTTGAAAATGTATTTACAGTTTCTTCCTTTTTATCTGATCATCAGAGTTGTTTTATCCTTTTTAGCCAAATTCCTAGCCAGGTATCTTCATGGTAATGTTGGTCGGTCAGTCCTCTTAAAACTTTCGTCCAGAATGAAACATCTTGACAACTAGCAGATGGATTACCATGAAATTATGTGCAGATATTAAGTGTCTCCAGAGGATGAATCCCATAAGAGTTGGTGATTCTCTGACTTTTTCATTTAGTGCTACCAACAGGTTAAAATGTTCAATTATTTGATTTCTTTTCAATGGATTGGCCACACAAGTTGTGAAAGATGGTATGCTATGATTGATTGGGTCCAACTTGTATGATCACTCTACGATTGAGTAGTCTGACACAGTGACCATCTCATGAAACTGAAATAAGGTCCAGTCAAAGCATTGGTCCTGTTTTGTCCCCTTTGTCTCAGTTTGACAGTTGTACGATCTCCACTTTTAGGATTACTGGGAGAGCGGAGAGTGGGCGATTGTCAACGCGGTTGGCACCTACAACACCAAGAAATACGACTGCTGCCACGAGATCTACCCTGACATCACCTACTACTTCATCATCCGCCGCCTCCCGTTGTTCTACACCATCAACCTCATCATCCCCTGCCTCCTCATCTCCTGCCTGACCGTCCTGGTCTTCTACCTGCCGTCTGACTGTGGCGAGAAAATCACATTGTGCATCTCCGTGCTTCTGTCGCTGACCGTCTTCCTGCTGCTCATCACCGAGATCATTCCATCCACGTCGTTGGTCATACCGCTGATCGGGGAGTACCTGCTCTTCACCATGATTTTCGTCACCCTGTCCATCGTCATCACCGTGTTCGTGCTGAACGTGCATCACCGGTCGTCGGCCACTCACACCATGCCTCGATGGGTTCGGAGGCTCTTCCTATCGGCGGTGCCACGTTGGCTGTGCATGAAGCGTCCGCATCATGGCTTCGGGCCTGTAAGGTGGGAAAAAAAGGAAGGCCTCCTTTTGGACACTACTTTTAGTCGTTGCATGGTTGGGGCTGGGTATCCATACCACAGTATTGAAGACTTGATCAAAATGTTGCTTATTTTAGCTAAAGTTTTTGTTTGGCTGCTTGTGTTTAACCACTTAAAATATAAGTTTTAAGAACTTTGGCTGCTTTTGTTAGATTAAAAGATTTTTTAAGAACACACACCAATAGTGTAGAAACTCGGGTATTATATTGGGGCTGTTATAAAATATATTACCCACCTCTATTTTTAAATTCTGCTCACTCACTTTGTTTTGGCAGGACTGATAAACTCCTACCAGTTCATACTCCAGGCCCTTCCCACAGCACCTCCATCTGGATCACTCAGGAGTCCGATGTCGATCTCCATAGTTACCGGGATGACAACCGTTGCCACAGTAGTCCCCAGCTTGACTCCCTGGATGCGGGAGGTGAAATTCACTACTGCGACCACCACCATTACCCTAATACAGATGGTTTCACAAGGTTTGGGATGAAGATAGCAGGACGGTCGAGGGTGTCATCACCTCAAGTGATCGGTTGTACCCTCCTTCCGCAGAGACACTCTTCACTCAGCTTGGACTGGAACATCCCTTCTTTGGAACGTGGTTCAATCCAGAGCCAGTTAACCTCTGCCCTGTCTCCTGCAGTGATATCGGCCCTGGAGGGGGTTACCTACATCGCAGAGCATCTGAGAGCAGAGGACGCAGACTTTTCAGTGAGTTCTCCCCTCGAAAACATCTTGAAAACTCTTGTCTAGTTAAGTTTGGACTGCTTCTGAGATCTGTTTGTCTGTTATGTCTCTACAGGTGAAGGAAGACTGGAAGTATGTCGCCATGGTTGTGGACCGGATCTTCCTGTGGATGTTTATTATTGTGTGTCTGCTGGGGACAGTCGGACTCTTCCTGCCTCCATGGCTCTCTGGGATGATTTAGAGCCACGTTTAATGTCAGAAAGAATTAATAAAACAATTAAATTAAGGAATACATTGTTTGTTCTTAGCCAACATATTTAGAGAGAGACACATTTAACCTGCAATCTTTTTTTTTTATTTCACAAATCTGCTAGAAGAATCATATTTTCATGTTAAGAATGACCGAAAAGGCAATGAGAATAAAATACCATTCTACCATTTTGAATATGCACTTTGTGTTGCACTTTGAATGCAAATCTGTGCTTAAATAAGCAGACTAGAAGCCAAAAAATGCTGCTTGGGGATTAGTAAAAACCCCTAAATCTTTCTTACACTGTGCTCAATGAAAGTGGGTTTTTATTTGCCCCCTTTGACATTGGCTCACCATCAGTTACTGTCAATCAGCCAATATTCAAAGAGGAGGAGAGAGGAAGAAACAACTGACAAAAAGTGTGAAGAAGACTGACACTGAAAAGCTAACAGGATCTGATGCAACTAGTCTCAGTGCTACTAAACCAAGGTGAGATCAGAGATAGGAAACAGTCTAGGAAAAATGTGGCTTTTAGGTTTTTTTTCAAGAAGTAGAAAACAACAGATTAATGTCACATGAAGGAGAAAAACTTCAACTGTGAAGCTCTCAGCTCTCAGAGTCTGTGGAGCCTTGAAGCTCATCCACTGTGACACTTTGAAATCGTATCGTCCAATTATCAAAGACGATAGAGAAGATGAGAGAGCGACGAAAGAAGAAGAAAGAAGATGTGGAAGGATGACAGGGGAAAGATTCCCTTAATATATCTAACTATTATGACCCTGATTGGCTAATTACACTCAATAACAGTAGCTGTCAGTCATAAGATATCACTGCTTCTCTCAGCTCCTGAATATCATGTCATCTCCATTAGCGTCAATATGATAAATTCAGGTCAGAAATGCAGCTTTTTTCTTAAAAGTGATGAACAAATCCCACTGCTGTGATGCATTTAACCTAAAGGGTTACTTAAAAGTTGAAAATAAATCATTGCATGAGAGATATCCTAATAAAAAAGGTGTTAGATGCATTTTCTTAGCTTTCCTTGTAAGAACATAACAGAAATGGTTTGCGTCTATTTTTCCATCCAGTGATGCAATCAGCTCTTTATAGCTGCAATTTAACTCCTTTATTGAGGCTTCATGGACAAATTATAACCACAAAACAGAACATAAAAAAGGGGAAATGCAAACATGTGAAGTCAAAATATTATCGTGCTAGTCACCAATTACTAACTGTGCTATAATGTGTTTGCTTTAAAATCCCCATTGACCCAAATTTTGTTCTGACTGTGCAGAACTAAATATATGCAGAGTTTGACACAAGAGGACTGTTTTGACTTCCATACTTTACAGCTGAAGTGTGTCCAGCAGTTAAACGTTTAACATTTAAAATATTTGCATATTCATAGTCTCTGGATATTTGTTTAATGAATAAGAAGAATTAGCTGTCATTGTAAGAATCGTTCAACTAGTTAACTGAACTTTTTTGTGGAGAAAAAAACAAAGATTAGATTTCAGATTATTCTTTTTTCTTAATTTATCTTAAAGCATGTCTTGTCAAGTCATCTACAAAAAAAAGGGGGGGGGGGGACTCTCTTATTGTACTTTTAGTGACACATACATGCAGACAGCTTTGTTATAGTTTTATAGATATCTGTCTCTGATTTTTGCTGCCACACACAAATACGATGCGGTGAAGTGAATTTAGTTAGTGGTGCTCATACCATTGATGTATTAATGTATTTCTACAGACCTTACTGTGAACAGTTTTCATTGAAATTACTTTTTGTAAGAAGTAGTAACTGTTGAAACAACTTGATAGCAGAGATTTTTGTTCTCTAGATTATCCAAAAGAACACTGACTAGTCCTGAAAATTTACAAGGGGGCAGCTGTGGCTCAGAAGGTATAGCGGGTCATCCTCTAATTGGAAAATCGGCGGATTCCCTTCAGTCTCCAAGTGTCGAAGTGTCCTGAATCCCAATAGCAGCTCCTGAAGGCTGTGCCATCCGTGCGTGAATGTGTGAATGATGTGAAACTCCTCCTGATGAGCAGGTTGGCACATTGCATGGAAGACTAGAAAGGTGCTGTATAGATGCAATGCTGTTTTTAAAATTGTATTTTTTAATGCTGTGAGCACCACACAGAAAATCTGATTCACTCTCATTGTTTCAGCACAGCAGCAGAAATCTCAGAGACAGATATCTCAACACCTGAGCAGATTAAAACATAATTATCAGTCAATTTTCAAGTTATTTTTTTTATTTCTATAGGATAATATTACAAATCACAAATTACCCTCATGGTGCTTTATAATCTGTACAGCAACCTCTGTTCTTAGACCCTTGATTGGAACAAGGAAAAACTCCCTAAAAAATGGAGGAAAATGGGAGAAACCTCTGGAAGAGCAACACAGGAGGGATGTGCTCAGAGGCTGGAGAGACAGGAAATAGATGTGTGTACAGAATAGACAAACAAAAGCAACAATACAGAAATACAGCATGCACAAAAAGGATGGCAATGCTATTAATTTATTTATCCATCCATCCATCCATCCATCCATCCATCCATCCATTTGTACCAACCCATTTATTAAAAGTAATTCATGTTCTTGCCAGCTGGGTGCAGCATTGTCCAGCATAGCGTCACCCTCACAGCTGGTTGACTTTACAATAATGAACATTACTGACAGTAAAGCCTCAGCTTAAGAAACAATAAATTGTATACTGTATTTATAGTGTTTTTTTTAAATACTCAAAGATGCTTAAATAAAAATAGAATGGAAGTAAAGTGTCTTTTTAATATTCAGTATCTATTAATTTACAGTAGCTATTTGATTGCAATTCAATTTAAACTTACTGTTTAAAATTGTAAGACTGAAAAAAGCAGAGTGAAAACGGTGTTGCAGTGACTCAAATGAGCTTACAGGGTTCACTGTGGTCTGTGGGTCACCTTTTTTCACCTGAAAGCACTCTGTGTCCTCAGCTAAGTTCTACATTTAAATCATTTGGAAAAACATATAAAATCACAAGATTTAAGTATGAAGAGCAGTAACACAGTGAACAGTCACTGAGACCACAATGCATTTACGAGCAGGGATGGAAAGACTCCTCAAGGCATCTGGCATGTAAAATAAGATGTGGTGATTTTAAAGGTTCACACAGGGCACCAAGAATATTATGAATGGAGATTAAACATGTGACACCCCTCGGACATCCACTAAATCTTGGTGCCATATGTCCTCTGGTCTCTTCTGATGCTGATATTAAATGCTGGATGTCTACAATATTTCCTCCAGTTGCATCAAACTAATCTTTATGTGCTTATGAGCTGTTGCATTAGATTGCAAAGGTGTTCCTGATCAACATAACTTGTAAATATAACAGTTTGTCCTTTTAAAAAATATCTTATCTTAGTGCCACTTCTATATAGTTTGTCTTATTTTAATGCCAAATACATTCTAAGCCTCCCAGACGACAACAAAAAATCTATTTTGAGTAAAGCATTTCTTTTCTTTTAGCGTACATGGAGTTGAGAGACAACACAGCATCGGTGACAGCAGTGGGGAAGAAAGGGATGAGCTGGAAGAAAAACCTATCCATGGCAGAGACCAGCAGGTATCTGGTTTTAGGCTGAGCGGCTGTGACTGCGTGCAGCATGGCACTTATGACCATTTCGGCTCCCTTGAATCCAGACTTGCATGACATTATGAAGTATTCATTGGCCAGCTCAATGTACTGCCTGTTGAATACTCGCTTGCTCTCGTCGTCTAACTTTTCCCAGATATCTGAGGTGCTTTTCATCTTCAGGATACTGGTGGCTTGGCCGAAATTACCCGGCTGAATGATGCTGACCTGAAAGTAGAAAGAAAGTTTGAATTGGAGTTGAGTAGAAGTGCGTTTTGTCCTTTTCTAAAACACAAACTGAACATTTCATTGTCTTTTCTCTCTGTAAGTGACATTTGACAGTAAGCATGCAACACTACACAGTATAATGAGAATATAACTGATTCCCTTCATGTTGGGTTTATATCAAATGAAAGCCATCAAACTTCCTTTGTTAAATAAAAACTGCCCTTGGTGTCTGCAAAGTCTTTAAATTTATATGCTTCCTCTTTGCCACCCAGAACTCATAAAAAATCCTTTAATTTTATCTACTGTAGATTTTCCATAATGTGCCACATCATGCTTTGGGGTGTCACAGGATTTGTGTGTGGCTTCCCCAACCTAAACAGTACCTTCACACCAAAGCTGGCCATTTCAACCCTTAAGCAATCCGCAAACGCCTCCAGCCCTCTCTTTGACACGCTGTACGCTCCCATGTTCAGGCAGTTGAAGAAGGCGAAGATGCTCGACACATAAACCATCCGTCCTGCAGCAGTCAGGGGAAAGAAAACCCTCATTTTATTTATTATAATCGCACTGCAACAAGAAAATGAAGATCTAATCCAAAGGTTTTATCTTACCTTTAGCAGCACGAACCAGAGGTAGAAACGCAATAGAGGTCCTGATGCAGCCAAACAGGTTGATGTCGACCATATTGCGGAAGTCATTAAAGGTGCTCCATTCAATCTCTCCCCAGTCTGAGATGCCGGCGTTGTTCACCACTGCCCACAGGCCTGACAACAACAAAAAAAGAGCAAATTGAGTCAATGCACAGAGGGAGAAAAAAAGGGGATTTAATGGATTATTTCTGTTTAAACAAGCTCACACAAAGGGTGTAATACATCGATTTGCTTGCAGCGCAGTCAACTTAACATCTTGTTTCAATAAGTTTCATGTTACACTTGCAAAATGAAGATCTTGCTGGAGTATATTTGACATTAAATGATAATGGAAATTGCAAAAAAATGATAATATCTTGTCTTCATGCAGTGAATACTACTTAACCTGCTTTTTTTCCTTCACATAAACCCAATATATCTAAAATCATAATAATAATAATAATAATGATGACTTAGAAAGAAAACATTTTGTGATATTAAGGTAAAAATTTAGAAATGACTCACTAACATGCATTAACATTTCTTCTATCTTCCATACATATTAAAGCTCAGTGCATGTTAAATTGTGTAATTCTTTTTGCAGACTGCTAAACCCTTACCTTTCGCTGGCAGGTTGTTTTGGACCATCCTCTTCGCCTGCTGCACATCTTCATCACTGGTCACATCCAGCTTGAGGATTTTCAGATTACTGGAGCTTCGTCTCATCAGGCTCTGGGCCCCGGCTCCTTCTGGAGACAGACACCCAGCAAAGACTACAAACCCCTTTTGGTCCAAACACAGAGCCAGCTGGTGTCCAAAGCCGCTGTCACAGCCTGTTATCAGCACAGCGTAGCCGTACCCGTCCTCCACAGGGCTGCGGCAATGGAAGGAAATCAGCTTGGCAATGACAAAAAGCAGGGCAGCAAAGATGGAGACGATGCCAATGATTTGGCTGACAAAAAAAATTGCGTGCATGCTGGTGAAGCGTCTGAGAACCACCGTGTCTGAGTACTGTCTGTCTACCAGCGAGCTCCCACAATATATACTTATTCACAACAAAGCAACACTTGATTGTGAGGGCTGGTGGGTTTTCTTTCTGATGTGTCAGGGTGAACTTTGGCCAATTTGTTCAGGTTTTCATGTGACTGTTGTCAGTCTTGTGAGCAGAGGCAATGTTACATCCAAGATTAAAAAATTCAACAGCTGACTGGTAGGGAGTCCCAGGTATTTAGCCAGTGTGGGGTCAATGTCACTGATACCACTTGGTTCGTTAACAAGTCGTTAATCTCCAGGGAGTGGTTGAAAGGACAGCATTGTAGGTGGGGGATAAGTGGTGTTGTAGACCTCCTCCCCTGTTGAAAGATGGTTTCTGCTTCACTCTTCTTATTCAAATCATGTTGATTTCCTTGGAAGAGTTTTGCTAATCATTCAGGTTATTTAGTTTCCCTGAAGGAAAGTAAACAGTCTACAATACTGACCCATTCATCCCTTTCCTGGAGATCTACCAACCATTCTTTTCTGACCTCATCCAACCACTCCAACACACTGTTTTTAACACTTGGCCTAAAGTGACTCCAAGGTCTCTTAACAATCGTCATGACAACAGCCAGGAGCACTAACGAACCAAATTGTATCAATGACCCCACAGAGGTTACAGTAAATACCTGGGACTCCTCGCCAGTCAGTGATAAATCCAGCAGGTCTACTCTCTGACTGATGGACTGTTAGTTCACAAACCTACACACACCTTGCTGAGCACTGTTAAGTCTTTTTATGTGTTTTTGTGTTTTTTTTTATTACTTAAACAATAACCTCACTAAAGCCTTGGCCCTGTGCTGCCACCCGGCTCCTCTTCAACATCTCCTGCTCTCATGACTCCAAACTGAATCCAATTGTTTATGGATTAAAAAAGGACACAAGCCGCGAGCTATCAACCAGGTTCATGAACTACCTAACAGTTAAAACTGAAGAAGCCTCGTCCTCAAGTGTCCTCAACCAACCCAAGTTTCCCTTGATTGAACCCTCCTTGATTAGCCATGACCTGATGATTTGTACTTGTTTTGGCTTGTGATGAGGAGGATGTGTTCTATGTCATCAATGTTAACTGATACAAGTCACATTACCATATGCCAGTTGTTGGTATAAAGGAAAGCTCTCTCCTGCAAGAAATATGGTGCTGCCAAGACAGCTTGGAGGGCCTATTCAAAGAGAGACTTCTTGGAAAGATCTTGGTGGAAGTCAAATGGAAGATGAGAAAAGTGGTACAGCCTCAGGGGAAGAGAAAGAAAAAAAAAGTTGATTCATCGAGTCAGAGTGAAAGTGAACATGAAGAAGAAACCTACGTGGTAGGAAAGAAGATTCTGGGTTTGAGAGGAGTTGCTAGATGTGGACCGTTTGTCAAGAAAAGGACATAATGGGAAGATGGATTAAGAATGAAATTAAATGTATGTTGAAGATATAGATGCCTTGAAAAACTTGGTGTAGGTCTCTGGGATAGCTATGCACCGAGTGGCAAAGAAAGCTCCAATAAAAGGCGTTGTTGATTACACAGAGCGGATGGAAAGACATTTAAAGAGTGTAAAGGAGTGACAGATACTGAATGAAGAGGTTTGACCAAGTAGTTCATGACAACTATGAAATTACATCTGTTATGCTTCACTTTGATCAGGAGTATTTGCCCGATAGTGTTCTTTGACCCAGTACGTTGCTGCGTATGTTCCTACACTTCTGAAGTGTGAGGTCATAGTTTGTTTGTATGTAAGGGGGATTTTTGCCATATGTGGTAAATGTGAGGAGAATGATTTCGTAGGAGACTGTGAGAAAGAAAGAAAGTGTCTTTTTTGTAAAAGGGAGCCATGATGCATGATCTAAGAAGAGCTTTAAGGCAGTACATGTCCAAACTATTCCATAAAGGGCCGTGTGCCTGCAGGTTTTTGTTCCAACCAATCGAGAGCACACGATTTGACCGATCACCTGTCTGAAGACCGAGATCAGCTGATTAAATGAGTCAAGCCTGGTGTGCTCCTGCTTGGTTGGAATGAAAACCTGCAGCCACATTATGGCCCTTTATGGAATAGTTTGGACATCCCTGCTTTAAGCCATGTTATGATGTGAGACAAGCATGATGAGTTTTGCTTTTGTAAGAGTCAGATGACGTTTTTTGGCCCTTTTTGACAATGGTAATTAACCTTAGTGCTGGAGTAGAAAGAAAATCTGAGAGAACTGACGTAATTGTAGATGCAGTGAAGAGATTTCTGGTTGTTGCTCTTGAACAACTGAAAAAAAGAGAATTTATTGAAGTGTAGGAAATAGATGGGAATAGTCTGAAGGGTTTTTAGTTTCAATCCAGTAGACTGCCACTAAAAAACAATAAGTAGTGATAATAATATTAAGATTAAGAAGAAGAAGAAGCGGAGAGAGAGAGAAGAAATGAGAGGATGTCGGTGTTGCTGTGTTCACGTGATCATGCCTTAGTTTGAGTTATCCTGAGTTAAGCCAGTTAAGATAAGAGATGATTTGCTTATATTAATTTATTTTTGGGCTGGACAGAATAAATCCACAAGTCTCTGAGTCTGTTTCTTAACATCTTATTAGCCTGTCTGATCAGGCTTCCTCATACTGTATAAACTGACCAGTGTTAACGTTACACAGAACTATTCTCCAGGGACTGACAATGTGACGCAGTATTTATTCTTTGGAGCCGTTTCTCAACAAATTAACGCAACCAAACTGCTCATAATGAAGGAACATGTGGCCTATAGCAGTGGTTGATGTGTTTTCGGTCTACAGCACAGAGCAATAAGACATATCTGATTTGGCTCTACACATGAAATTAGTTAACAGTAAGAAAAATGTAGAAAATCACGAGCCATATCCTTTAAAGACTCTCATAGTTCTCTAGTCTTTACAAAGACTCTCTTTTATGGGATCTGTCTGAATTCATTTTATCGTTAATGCTAATTAATTTTTATTCGCATTAAAACATCAAAACATAAAAGTGTCAAAGAAGTGGTTCAGCTGTAGAGGTAAAACACAAAACCACCATATATAATTAAACTTTTCTTTTTACACCACAGTGCATTTATTATTTATAGATGACATAACCTCAAATCATCCAGAAACAGCTGATAATCCTGTTTTGATGTAATTTCTTTTTTCAGTTCTGTGTAATCATGTGTATGTGTGTGTATATATTAACCTTCGTGTCGTCCTCCCGGGTCAAATTGACCCCGTCTGTTTTGACTGTTCCTTCTTTCCTCCCTTCCTTCCTTCCTTCCTTCCTTCCTTCCTTCCTTCCTTCCTTCCTTCCTTCCTTCTTCCTCCCTTCCTTCCTTGACTCGAGGAGGGTTAATATAGTAGGGCTGAAGGCAGTGTTGCTCTCATCACTGATTGATCTGCTGATAATCTTTCCCAATGAAAGAGAAGAGTTAAAATATACTTAGACAATCTGTTACATAATACACAGGAGAGCTGCATATTTTAGCAACTGGAAGGACTTTTTGGCACAGATGGTGACTAAAGAAATGACAAATGGATTATTTCAGCTCTAATATATAGTTGCTTGTATTTCCTTTGGTATTGTTTTGTTTTATCCTTTTCCCCCCTCTTCTGTTAATTAGTTTTCTAAATTTATATAGTTGTATGTGTGGAAAAATAATAGGCAAAGAAAATAAATTAGCTTGATAAAGAACTTTTCTTTTCAAAAACAGCAAACAAAACCCAAACATGAGCTATTTTTTATATTTATTTCAGCATCAGATATCAACAAGTTAGAAGATATATCAACATTAAAACCTTCACAGATGTTCCCTTCTCACGTGTCTGAGAACTCGTCGATAAAAAGTATTGCAACTTCAATTAAAAGGCTAATTTGTATTGTGTGTTGATAGACCGATAAAAAGTACATATTCAATGCTAAATTAGAGAGAAAAAAACTAAACAGGAAATAAACGTATGAGAAGTCAGATTGCCATCATCAGTGTGGTTCATGTCACAGTAAGTCGCTTTTTTACTTTGAGATATGTCATGTGTGATAATGTCGGACGCAGGTCTATTGAAATTATAGAAACAATGAGGTGACTTTGGTGTTGGATGTTTGGTTTTTTTTACAGCCAGAAAAGAAGAGCTGTGTCTCCCCCATGTGGTAAAGCTAGATCATTGCAGATAAACACACACAATGGCAGTTTTAGATTAAACACAGAAGAGTATGAGTGAATTTAGTGGAGTAATTGTCCATAATTATCTTGAAATAGTGAAACAGGTCTTCCTAAATTCACTCCAGCTGCTTCAGATTCGATATTGCTTCTAATATCAGTCTGATTTTCTGTGTATGGTTTTTAAATGCTTTCATAAAATCATAAATGACAACGCCAAGATGTTTAAATCATAAGCAGGGAAAACAAATTGCATAGAATTACAAGAATGTTAATTAATATATCACATAGAATAATTGCTCCGGATTAAATTTGACAATTCCCTCAGTTTTATTCATGCAGCTATAATGATCTAATTTCCATTTGCAATCATTCAAATTCATTTTTGATCCTCTTTCTTGCTTTATTATGCAATATTTTGCATTTCTGCTCAGTTTTCTAGACCTTTAAAGATCAGAAACTTCACTATCATTGCCATCCATCCATCCTTGAATCGGCTGCAGTGTTTTTATTGATCTTCATTGACAGATCAGACTGGTCTTTCCCATCACAGGGAGATCAGTAGTCAGTGATTGGCAGTGGTATCGTTTTTTCTTCTGCTGGATGATGAAGTTTTGTTTGAGTATTTTCGAGCTTTGTGAAAGAAAATGTGAGGTTAACTCATTCTGTATCTGTAAATGATGTAGATTTAAGTCTGTAAAAGTAGCCACAACATGAATATTGTAGTCTAAATATTTAATGTGAAGCTTTCTGTTTTCTTTTCCCTTAATTTTTATCTCTCTAGTACAGTTAATTGATTTTAAACATGTGGTTTTGATGACTTTTAACACTCTTAGATATAACTACTGGTGTGACTGATGATGATAATATCAGTGCATGACCAGGAGTGAGGCAGTGTCATTCATGTACACTTTCATAATGATAATAATAATAATAAAAAAACAGTGCTGTAGCTTCTGCTAACAGGAAAAACATTGTTGTTTCAAGCGTGTGCTATGCATAATATGACATAAGCAACTAATATAGTACATGAAAACTGTTATTATACTAAAGAGGTTGGAATCTGAAGGTTTTTGTTTTTTAGAGGAAGTTGCTATTGTATATAACTGTAACACTGAATCACTGCATCTAACAACCAAAAAAAAACCCAACCCAAAATCTCTAAAGTGTCTGAAACAGTAACCGTGTGACATTGAGGTTAAATCAGTCCAAATCAAACAGCTTTTTGTGTGTTTCTGAATACAGTATCTTGATTTTAACCGGTCCGATCATGGCCTTCCCAAAACACTGCAGTCATAACTATCCAAACAAAAAAAAACGAGCCCCGCTTTCCCCTCCGCAGTCCAATCAGGTTTCCACTTTGCCGAAGGTCCCATCGGGCGGCCGGTAGTGTTTGGGGAAGGCCTTGAGTTGCAGAGAGTTAAACGCGTACTTTCGGCATCCGACGTTCTTCACGGTGTTTTCCCGTCTGCAGCCCTCGCTGAGGAGACAGGACAGAGAGGAGGAACAAGAGGAGGAGACAGAATGAGAGTGAAAAAAAAAAAGTAGAAGTGATGGTGTGAATGATGTTGAAAAGATGTTTTTAATGCATAATAAGGTAAAATGATCAAATCCACTCTTTGGTTAATCAGTTTCTTACAGTCACCCCTAAGGAAAATTACTGAATTATAATATCTGGTGTCTTTAGTCTTCAGGATGTGTCTTTGAGGATGTGTGATTGACATTGTTCACCATTTCTGGACAAAAGATAATCAATTACTGGAGAAAGTAATGAATCGGTAATGAATATTATCGTTAGTTGCAGCCCTAATTTTATTCATTAGACAGATGCATGGTTTTTTTGTACACATATATTTGAAGCAAAACTAGGTTCATGTGTGTTTTTGAAATGTTGACAACCCCTACGATCAATGACAGCTGCCCCTCCTGTTACTAGAGTCACAAAACATGCCTGATATATCAAAGTTCATTTAACAAAACAATACATGGATAAAACTGCCCTACATACACATTAATAATCATATTTTGTTTATTTAGAGAAGATGGATCAAAACTGTAAAAAGGAGTGCTGCAGTTCCTACTATTGGCCAGTAGGTGTCAGTAAAGACTTCATACAGGTTGAACTGAACGAGGAACACAACATCAGGAAAACAGCTGCTCATGCAAACATGAAAAACTGTTCACACACAGTGAAAACAGAGACACAGAGAAGGACAGATGAAAGACATGGAGTGACAAACAGACATATAAATGGACAGATCTCTAACTTCTGCTGCCAGTTTTATTTGATGCACAGTTCAATCCAGATATTAGAAGCACGTGTTGTTGAAGTATAACCTGTGAGAGCCTGACAGAGGAAATGCAGTTAAAGCTTCAGTTAAGGAAAATTGTGTCTGAAAAGGATCCAATGCATGACAACAAACAACTTTAAAGAGCATAAAATACCAGCACAGTAGTCTGGATCCTGCAGGTGGAAGCAGAAAACATTTATTACAGCAGGAGTGCAGCTTTTAGGACACACTGACTGGAGGTGTTCTTGGGTTTGTGGTACATTTAATGCAACATTGAGCACACACGGGACACAGCGAGGATAAAAAGCTTTGGGACGTTATCTGCTGCTGAGTCTCGGAGGAAAATGTATAAAAAGAAAACGCATAAACAGATAATTCAACTTCATAGATAAGAGTGTCACCAGCTGGGTGCTGACCTGGGATCTGTCAGAGAAGTTTCACCTTTAACAACTAGAAAACACAAGCTATTGTCAAATGAGGTCTGTACAATTTCAGAGTCAAAGCATCTTTTCCTGGAGCCACTTTCTGTACAAACACTGACAGATTTCTCAACTTAAGCATGAAAATATGAATAAAAATTATAAAAATATCAGCAATTAAGGGAAACTTCTCTGCAGAACCCACAGCCATACAATAGTTTATGCAATAACTTTCTTTTAACATAATAACACTTTGCAGCAAGTAATCACCATCCATTTAATATGGTACATTATTAAATTAATATGTTAAATGTTACATATAACCTGTTTAAATAACACTTTAAAGTTCTAACAGGAGGGTTCCTACAAATTGCAAATTGTTATTATGCAAAAAGTTTTTTATAATAAATCATAAAATTAACAGTTAATACCTGTGATAAACGTATAAATATGCATATTAAAGCGAGATCACACAGACATATTCAGCTGTGATATAAAGTGACAACAGCATGACCGTTCTGGCACAAGCATTAGATAGATTATTTATATATGTATATATATATATTTACTCTGCTTTGGAATAACTTAAGACAATATATAGCAAACTTTAGCAATTAGGCTTACAAGCATTTAAATACAATTTATATACAGCAATACAAATATATTCTCTGATACATGTTGATTCTTAAGAATAAAAAACCCCAAAGAAATTAAAATAAGATTGAAATAAAAATGGGAAAAAGTATCATAAATGATGTAATAATTTTAATAAATATTTTAGGAAGCACTTTAGTGTAATTATACCTGTATTTAAGGGGGTTTAATGGTAATTATATCAGAAATCAAAAATGTTACTGGGACCTTTTTTTAAATCCAGTTTTCATATTTGACATAATTCCCTTTTCCTCACACATCCCTGCTGCTAAGTGATTATATATTTTTATGTATATTAAATATATTATTCTTTACTGCTTTTAAATAAAATCAACATATAGTGTAACTTCTGTCTGACAGAGGTAGATCTAAACAGGAGCGCAACAGAAACCAAATGCAAAATATTCTTCAAAGAAATGAAGTGAATAATATCTAACATTTTGGGAAATATACTTTTCCATCTTGCTGAGAGTTAGATGAGAGGATTGATACCACTCACATGAATGTTTGTTAAATATGCAGCTGAAGCTAGCTAGCTTAGCATAGCTTAGCACAAATGTTGAAAATGGGGAGAAACAGCTTGCAAAGATTAACAAAATCCATTTTCCTGCACCTCTAAAGCTCACAAATAAACCCAATAATTCAATTTTGTTTAATCCATATAAAAACCTTGATGTAAACATAGCACGTTGATGTTTGGAGGGTTACAGTATGTGCATTCTTGGCTAAGCTAACCAGCTGCAGACTCCAGCAACATCAGATCTTCTCATCTAACTTTTGGCAAGAATCCCCCCAAATGTTGAACTATTCTTTTAAATAGAAAGTGCAATACAGTCAGATGCATTTCTACTGTAACCATTATCCTTCAGAAAGTACGCCTCCTTTCAGCTTTTAGCACATAAAGTACAAAAATGTGTTTCTACTAATCAATAAATCCTGCTATAATCATAAAAGAATCAATGTATTTCTGAGTATTTATTAAACTGATCAGAGAGTAAGGAGTTCCCTTCTAGTTTAGAGTGCATAAAGTATGTGGGACCACACGGATCTTGAGTGTTTAGGGGTCATCAGAGTATGATATAATCCCCGAAGAGTCTATTTTAGTCTGATCCATTTCCTTACTGGGTCGATCTTAATGAGACGGCGCCTCGGAGCTCCTGGGAGGTGACTGATGTTTCCATTCAGCTACACAGGGCTTAACTATTGATTTTTACAATGCAGATTTCCCACGTGTAAAGCAACATGATGACTCTTGGTTTCTTTACACATTTTTCCATTTTTAAGTTAAGAAACAAACTACATTTCATCCTCAATATTTTAGTATTTTGAGAGCTCGCTTAGGCTGAAAATATCCGGATTTAAACTGTACTGAGCGGACTTGTATTGCTAACTTCCAAAACTATTCTGCAATACACAAACACAAGCACATATGAATTAACTGTGGGTATACATCTTCACAACATGACACATTCTTTTAAAGAAACTCAATGGAAAGTGCACGATTTGTAAGCAAAAACTCCTTAAAATCTCTTTTCTTCAATCAGATGAAGTTGGGACGACTTACGAAAAAGTCACTTGAAAATTCTTCAAACAAGAGAAACTCGATACGTCTTTAGTGTACTTTTACTCTTGTTTCTAGGATGTGGAAGTGGACTGATTCACACACACACACACACATCATACTGATCCTGGTTTAATCTCTTTGCAAAGACAGATCCTACAAAACTGGATTCACCTGACTGAAGCATTTGGCACAAGCATGAATACATTCCTCGTTCATTCATCCAACAGCTCAAAATTCAGATCCTTCACTCAACATAATATAACTCTCTGTAAAGCTAATATAAACTGCAATAGCTGCTATCTGTACCGGTTTGTCTTTGATTATCTAGTTACGACTATAAAATCTGAGTAAATGCTCTATAGGGTGCAGAACTTGTGGTGCTACACTGCATAATCAAACACATTTTCCCCTGAATATCCTACAATCATACATTCCTAAACGAGCCAATTACTGTAGAAACTGCATCTTTAAAAAAAAACGACATAAAGATTCAACTTTGTCAATTGGCGAGACAGAGCTGATCTTCACTGCATCGGCATGAAAGCTGAAGAGCAGATACAGGTTGAACCACTGTCGCTGTTCGGAGATTGACTCATCAGGTCTGGCACATAGGGACCAATTAATGTGTCCCCCCCCCTAAAAGAAAAAGAAGTGCCACTGCTGCCCTGCAAACGCTCAATCTCGGTGAGTGAAAAGTATAAAAAAGCAATGACTGCATTAAACATGTCACCGCTTTTACAAATGAACTCAAACCATAAATAACATCTCAGCCGGACTAGAATCCCTCAAAGACATCTGAAAAATTTTGCATTTTTTAGCCACAATGTAAAAATGCCTCCATATGGGACCGTCAAACTTGACAAGGACACCCTGAAAATAATTCCCAATTCAGTCTCCTCTTCTAACACAGAAGTGACAAAGAAAATGTATGCATTATGCTGCAGATGCCTCATTAAAATCTTCTTTAAACTATTAACTATTTGTGCTGCAACTTAAAAGAAGATACAAGTTTCTTATATTGTCAGGAAGTCAGTTGTGAATGTTAGCAGAGGACTCGATACCTTTCTGATCCTTTCATTGCTTATGCAATTGCTTATTTGGGGGTGCTGACTCTTCCTGTCTGCAGCAGTAGAGGTAATGTTGGGTATCGGTGCTCGATACCTTTAAAAAGTAACAGAAATAATCCAGTACCAAGTAGTATCAACACTCCCTTGTACAACCATTTATATGGTTTTATGAGCAACCAATCACCCATTTAATGCAACATGTGATTGGCCCACTACGGCAGCAGCTACAGCCCATACAGTCTATAGTGATAATACTTTACTGTACAGTTTTGCACATATTTAATAAATATTTCAACACTCTCAAAATGTATTTGTGTAAAAAAATCAATTAAATGGGGAGGAGTGACAGCATTTTAGGCAACTGACTGCTTCCATTCACATGATAGGAATTGAATGAAATACTCTATTGGTACCAGTATCACTGGAATGGTACTGGTATTGGTACTGGTATCATACTTAAAAAAAAAAAAAAGGAACCCCAGCTCTAAGCAGAGGAAAGGAAATACTTTAAATGTGTTTATGTCTTCAGCAAATTGGACCTTGTTTTTATCATCTTAGTCTGGCTGATATGTTTATATGAGCTCAGTTCATTTGTTTTCTTTGTCTCATCTATGTTTCAGATCCTGAATGTGTCCCCTATTTGGAGATATGGTTAATTAAATACTGTAGATTGATTCGGTATTTTTTAAAACTAACACTGTCTGTTAAAATGACCAAATAAAGTCTAATACTTGGATCATTTTAGTCATATATAAATATATTATGTTTCATGTAAACAGAGTCACTGAGAACCTGCTGGAAAGTGCACAAGCTGAAGAAGACAAACAATTGCCTCCTATCATCTAGAAAAGCAGGAAGATCTAAATAAAATGAGCAAATACTGCCTGAAAATATACATATAAACTAAAGAATGTCTGCTTACTTCTGGCACCAAATAAAAGCTTTTCATTCGTCCTCTTTAGCTTGTAGGGTAAGTGCAAAAAGCACACGGAAGACAAAGATAAATGAAACAAGCTAAACGTATTGCACAAATGAAACAAGCCAACCGTTTGTGCAAAACTTAAATTATACATGAATCTCTTTTATAACGGCTACTATTGACAATAACTCTTTCCAAAAAAGCACGATTTATACACTATCTGCTCATTTTTACACAAATTCACAAGTCAGGTGTAATCTCTGGCCTTCTGTTCACAAATATACAAACTATATACTATATTTCGTGGTCAGAATAAGGCAGAAAACTCACTGATAATCTCACTATCATGCTATGTCTGATACCGTTCAACTAATTCATCCTTATTCTATAAAGAGATCCTATCTAATAACTGTCTGCTGTAACCATTAAGACTCTTTTCAACATCTCCACTGGATATTAAGATTTTGATCTATGTTTAATCAACTGATTTATGTTGATAGCCGATGTGTGATACAACTGTTAGCTGGACCGCAAAAGCCGAAGACGTGAACTGACTCAGAGTTCATTCACATTTATACCTTTTTCCTCCCTGTTCTGGCCTTCTGTCCACACTAAACATGGCTCTTTCCACATAATAGTAAGGATGCTCTGTTCTGACGCAGCTTCAGTGCTGACACTAATCTCATTAAGTGGATCAGTTATAGACACGACATGACAGAAGAGCAGATTTAGCCATTTTCCTATCGTATTGGCGTTTGCAGTATAAATGGGGTGGAGTCGTGTTGTTTTTAGATTTATCAGGCTTAGCGTCGATGTCATGTAAAGGCAGAATAGAAACCTCAAAAAGTACAACATTTGCAGGCTTGCCAACTTGTTTCTCCAAGCTGGAAATAGGAAAAAGAAAACAGAAAGTGTCCCTAAAGAAAAGAAAATAAACCAACAAAAAAAAAGGGCATTGATGGGGCATCGGTTGTGTAAAGCCCTTACTCAGGGTTGGACAGTGTGTACATGCTGTACAGTAGCATTTCATACACACTCACAGGACAGTGGCACAGTTTCAAAACCCCCTCGGGAGTCAGTGTGGAGTATTCCCACCCCTCCCATATAAACGTTGGACGAGCTCTATGTTTTGCTTTCAGTCAGTCACTCCCAACGAGCTGCGGGTGGCCTGCTCAGCTGCAGCGGAGCTTGGCCAGGAAATAGGCCACGCTGAGGAAGATCCACACCACCAGGAGGTTGGGGCTGAGGGCCAGCAGGGGCAGCGAGTACAGGAGGCTGGGGTCCATCCGGAAGTCACGCACCGGCAGCAAGCCGCTCAGGTTCTTCTGGATTACTCCCTCCCTCGTCCCAATGCTGCCGAGTCGTGGGGGGGTGGGAGGAAGAGAGAGAGCAGGAGAGGGAGGAGGGGTGAAGCAGTAAAAAAAAGGTTGAAGGGAGGTGAAGGGAGAGATTAGAAAAAGCACAGAAGAGGAAGGGGTAATGGAGAGGTTGAGGGAGATGGGATAGAGAAATGATAGGAGAAATGGAAAGTTAGATTAAAAAGCAAAAGGAGAAGGAAAAAGTGGCAAGAGGAAATGAGAAAGTAAAAAAATGAAGGAACAAGGGAAGGAGAGGAAGGGAGGGAGATTCAAAGGGGAAGGAGCGGTGTGTGTCGCAACAATGCCAAAAATAAGGAGATGGCGTGTACCCATGCATGCACAGAGGTGAAACAGCAAATTAAGAGGTAATATCGGTGAAAAATCACAATGAAAATGAAGAAGCCACATCCATTATGATAGATGTGGGTTTCCAAGGTGTAACAGAAAAATAATAAAAACGTTCCAATGTAATAAAAACCAAATTGAGGTCACAAAAAAAAAAAGGAAATGAATAACAAAAGTCCAGCGAAAAAAAAAAAAAAATGAACCAATCGTACAAATGGAAATCGTGACAAAGTCAAACACACAGGAAACAGAGAAGGAAGGAAAAAGAGAAAGAGAAGAGAAGAAAAAAAGAGAAAAATTAAGAAAGACGTTTTGTTTTTTTTGTCAGAAAAGGAAAGAAGATAAGAAAATACAGCAATGGCTCTCCATGTTTATATATTCTACAGACATGGGGTGGAGACGGAGGGAGGAGAAAATGGCGGGAAAAATGTCTTGGTTTCTCATGAAAACCAACACTAGAGTGCACCAAAAAAACACCCTTTAATTTTAAAAAATGAATTGATTTTTTTAGATTAATTGCATCCTGAATCTTCCCTGTTAGATCTATTAAATATACGCGTGGAAAAGTTTATATTTTACAAGCTTACAGTAAAGCTAGCTCGCTGTTAGCAGAGTTTGTCTGTTGCGATAATAAATGCTAAAGTTTCTTACAATATTTAACATACAGTAAGTACCTAAAACAGAAAAGTTACAATCCTCAACATCAAAATGTATTTTAAGGGTGTATTTCTTAATTCAATTTCAACAACTCAGTATGGATGAGAGGGAGGGGTAGTGAAGGGGACATTTGGAGGAGGGGGGAGGTATCTCCAAGCGTCTTCTTAGCTTAGCATGCATCACAGCTCAAAGTCATTCCAAGGGGGCATAAATCAAACTCTAAAACAATTATCATAAGCTATTTTCATGCTCGTCGGCTGATGAGAAAGAGGGGCAGCAAAGTGGACAGATGGTAGGAGAGGAAAAAAGGGAAGGGGGTGAGGAAATAGTGAAGAAACACTGTATCTGTATCATGCGAGTATCCGTGGGAGATGACACTTTATTGAGCACAGGTACAGCGAAGACAGGTGTGATTACATCTTGTACATGGGCGTAACAACAAACTATTTACAACATGAAGTCACAGAAAACTCCACTTTGAACACTTCGACTGTATATAAAGATGGACGACGTGACAGCTCCCCAAAAGTGAAGCCAAAAAGTCTCAAACGCCCCCTGGTGGCTGGCTGCAGTATAGGCTTATAAGTCCCGCCCCCTCTATGTTAGTGGATGGTCAAATAAATATTCCCCAAGGATGCTTACTCTATTTTAGGGAGTTCTTGTCCTGCTGATTTTTGTATGTTATTTAACGATATAAAAAGGGGGAGTAATGTCACGATTGACTCTCAAACCTCTGGCTCCTAATGACGTCACACAAGCTAGATATTTTGGCTTCACTTTTCCACAGCGGCAGGAAGCGGAGATATGTCGTCCATATTTATATATAAACGGTCAATGTAGGAACACATAACTTTTGTTGTTGTTGACACAAACAGATACAAACACTCGAGCGTAGACTCAGACTCTGCAGCAGCACTCGCTCGTCTCTGAGAGATGAAAGGACTATTTTTTGTCCTCTAGAACAAAACTCGGGAACACTCGGTCGATCAATATCAATCATGATCTGTTCGGGAAGATAAATCCCCCAAAAACCTGCACCTGTCACTGTGTCTCCTTTCTTTTTATTATTATGTCGGTTGCTTCTATTATAGTGTGTCTACAAATTGTATTAGAAAACATTTTGGGACGTCACGCTTTCAGGAAATGTGTAGTTTTCAGTTGCAACATCGAGGACATTTGCATATTTGAAAATTTTGACAGATAAAACCGAGACTATCTGCATAAGCGATAAAGTACACTGTGCTTTCTTTTTTTTTGTAAATTGGATGAAAGAACCCTTTCAAGTGGCAACAAGCTTTGCAAGACTGATTATAAAGGGCAGCATTTTGACCTGACTGCACTGCAGAGGCAAACTAAATGTCTCTAACGCCTCTCAACATGCAGACATTATTTGGAAGTGAATGGAAGGAAGGAAAACGAGGAGGAGTGATGAGGGAGGATCTATCAAAAGCAAAAAGTGACAGCAGTGGTGGTGGTGGGCAAAGTGGTCCGGTATTACAAATAAAGGACTCTGCCAGCTGGTTAGCAACTCAGACTCTGAAACAGCGTAGGCTAACTTTGGACGTACAGAAAGAAAAAGACAATGAAGACACTCAGACGGACAAACAAGCACCTGATAGACATGAGAAAAGCGGGATCCTCTCACTTGAATATCAGTTGGATACTTTTACTCTCGAGATTTTTGTCACATTTATGATAAAAAAAGGTTTTCGCAGTAATAAATACACCAAAAACAAGAGCAAAAAGAAAAAGATTATTTCTAAATGATGTGACAAGAATCTGGTGAAGTAAGTAACCAACTGAATTTCAGAAATATTCAAGTATCCCACTTGAGATGAACCAGCAACTCCAGATCAGTTTCATATGTGGTTCACAGAGGGAGCAGGCAACTGTACGAGTTTTGAAATCACACTTGGGCAAAGAAGCACAAAATCCTACTGAATTTAATTTTCTATGTCCTGATCCAAGTTTATAGGTAAGAGTTTATATTGATTAGAAAAACAGTTTTCTAAAGTTGGAGGTGTGTTTTTGCCCAGGTAGGATTTTTTCTTTAGTCGCGTGTTTTTTCATTCGTGTACTCGTGCACTGTGAGGTCGTCCTACCTGCGCATACAGTCGAGGGCCTGCGTGAAGACCTGGGGAGCCATGCCGTGTTCGTGCTGCAGGATCAGGCACTGCTCCAGGGTCACCGACATGGCTGTGCGATCTTTGGCGCTTTTGCAGCTGGTGAAACGAACCCCGTTCAGCCGGCGACAGATCTGAGATCGGGAAAGGGAAATAAAGGTTATAGTTGTGTTAAACTGGGAACAAAAGAAATCAAGTCAATGAGATTCTTTAATCCAATAAAACAGATACTTTACCTCGGCAGCTTGCCACAGGATGTCCACGTTCTTGTTTTTCCTGGCGTGGACGTTCTGCCCCAAAAACCTCAGCAGCTCAGGAAGACAAGTCTGAGAACGAGACCTCGGGAGGCCTGAGGGGTTCGAGAGAGGAAGGGGTGAGGGGAGGAAATGTAGGTAAAGCATATTAAGATAAAAGGTGGAAGGAGTACAGAGTAGGGAAAATGTGTTGGTGCCAATTTATTGCCGTAAATATCATCATATGGATCTTAAAGATGTCTAACTTACATCTGAAGTTTAAAAAATGCAAAAACAATAGTAGTTTTTCTACTGTAGAAACTGCCTTGTTGTTATTGCTGAACTCAAGTACACTTTTTTACTCACAATCCTCAGGCAAGACTTCTTTGAACTGTTCAAAGTATGAATTTAGCCTTCCCAGACTCTCCAAGTTAATGATCTCCTGAAGCGATGTGTCTCCGAACCTGAAAAACACACATAAAAACTGTAACCCAGCCCGAATTCACCCGTCACACACACAAAAAAACTTCAAAGTAGATTTTCTTAGTGTCATTGCTCTGTTGCTGGCATTTTCAGAAATATACTGATTGACCCGAGGCTGTGCTAAAGCTGTGTAATTGTATCTCGCACTCGTCTTTTTCTCCTCCTACTCACTCACTTCTCAGCCAGAGTTTGTTGTTCGTTGATGCCGACGTTGAAGTGCACCGGCTGAACCCTCAGTAGCATGCCGCTCTGGATCTCCCGCGGCAACGCATCAAACATGGTTCCCGGCAGCGGGATGCGGACGTTGAAGCCGTCCCGGTTTCCCGTGATGATCGGCAGCATGTCGGGCGCGGAGCTGCCGGTGGCCTGGGTAACCTTTAAGATACGTAAATGTTTGGATGAGTGGACAGAAAATACATAAATAAATAAATAAATGAATAATCCTCAACCTGTGACATCTGAGCAACATCCATTAACATCCATTTAATGTTGGTGTTTGTATCTCTTTGCTTTATCATTTTATACATTATCTGTTTAAATGGTATGCAATGTCACTCTGACTCTGACTGATTGTTCAAATACTTTTTAAGATATTAAACAATGTTGTTTTAGATAATAACACAGACATAAGCATTGATTAAAAGCTATAAGAGGGGTTTCTGCTTCTCTAATATACAATAAATCAATACTTTATTATAAATATAACAAATAAGATTGTAATAATACTTTTCATAAAAGAATAAAAATGTAAAAATGAGTAAATTCAGAAACCAAAATGACAAGAAACTACATTCACAAAACAAAAACAACAGCAGGAGAAAGAAGTAAAATCTACTGAAAAAAAGTTTATTTGCAAACCCTGTTTTTCTATCAAATAAATGATTGATAAATTAATAAATGAATAAATAAGGAACATAACAAGTTTGTGGCTGCAGTGTCTTCATGGATTAAAGTTTCTTCTGAACTAACATCCTCCTACCTTAAATGTGACATTACGCAGATCCATGATGCCGACACTCATGTCCTCCAACATGGCCAACTCCTCTCCTAACACACACACACACACAGACACACAGACACACACAGACACACACAGACACACACACACACACACACACACACACACACACACACACACACACACACACACACACACACAGACATAACACAGAGATAAAATCAATAAGCTTCTAATAGAGCAACAGAAAATCCACATGTACATATAAGGACCTGTATCGTGTGCGTGTTTGTACCGTAGGTGCTGAGCAGAGACTCGTACTGAGCCAGCAGGCCGATGGTGTAGAGCTGTCGGAGGAATCCGTTGTCACGGAGACAGTTCCTCAGTTTGATAATGAAGCCACAGATGAGAGCGGTGAGCTGCAACACACATCAGCTGAAGTGTTAACATCAATTCATAACAGGAGGGGCTGCTTTTGATCCTCTGTGGCTCTAGAGAGACTGTGTGTGTTTAACCAACTTACTAACCTGCATCTATTAAAGTCATTTTAACTGTACACAAAGCACTAAAAAGTACAGTATCAGTTTAATTTCACAGCACTGGAAGACACTGTAATAAACTTACAAGATGATAATGCAACTTCTTTCATATATTTACATGATACAAATCAAACCGACTTTCTGTTTTCAAGATTTTAGATGTTGTAAAGAAATGTATTCCAATATTGCTGCTTTCCTCTGACCCTGTTATATTTCACTGTCCTTTAAGTGTTGCTGATGTACAGTTTAATTATCTGTGAGAGTAATAAAATCATTTTGTTTGTACAATATCAACATACATTAGTAAAATGAAAGCATCCACTTACACAAATAAAGTCTGCATCACGTGCTATAACTCAAATCAACATATGGTTTATATTTAGACACACACAAGCTCGGCTGCTTATGAGATTATGTAAGTGGATGCATGTCGTCGGTTCCTGTGCATCCATGCGTGAAAAGGAAATCCTGAGCAGCTCAGTGTGAGTGTACACAGGAGAGTTTCATCATTATTTTGACAAGTTTTATGTATCAAGCTGTAAGATGTTTGATGCTGCTGTTGATCTACAGTAGTGATGTTATGAATACAGATCAGCAACGCCTTTTAGGTCAAGTAGTTGGATAATGTGTATCAGTCATTTAACAAACAGCTGAGTGACATTGGGTTGATTTCCTTTGTCTCCTTTGTGAATAAGAGGCTTTGTTATCCAGTCATTAACAGCTGAAGTACCCTGCTTTCATTCACTTTAACAGAGGTGGCAGCTGTGTCGAGAAGAAAGGTTTATTGTGCAAATGTTTCAGTAAGTATTATTAAGGGCTGTAGTAACTAACGCTTATTTTCATTATTGATTAATTGATTAGTTGTTTGGCCCATAAAATGATGAAAATGTTCATCACTGCTTCCAAAAAGAAACAGTCAAGTTTACTGTCACAGAAGCCTAAAAAAATGACTCAAAAATGATTATCAAAGCAGTTGGCTATTCATTTTCTGTCTAATCTAATCAATGGCATCAGAAACTTGTATCAGAAAACACAAGCAGCAGGTACTGTAGCTTTTCTCCATAGTTAAAGTCCCTTAATGTCAAATATACAGATAATCCGGATAAAGGGACAGAATATGTTTGTTCAACTAACAAGTGGCAAGACAATACAATAGACTATTATAACTGACTTTTAATTTAGTTTCTAAAACATGGTTTAGATCAGAGCTGCAAGTATGATTGGCAGAACATTAATTAGCAACTATTTTGATAAACTGTAATCATTTTCAGGCATTTTTCAGGTGAAAGTCAATACATTTGCTGATTCAATGCTCTAAAAAGGTGAAATTTTGTTGCTTTACTTTGTCTTGCATAACTGTAAATTTAATATTTTGGATTTTGGGGTGTTTAAATTAATACAATGGGACATCTGAAGGCATCAATATAGACTTTGGGATGTTTTAATGAGCACATTCCTCCAATTTCTGGTCCTTAATTGACCGTATGATTGATCAATGATAAAAAATAATCGTAGTTGCAGCTCTAGATAACTGAGATTAATAGGCTATGTGGTCATACTCTATGTTGTTGTAAAACCGAGACTACAGACATCCCATATCCAAAATAGCTACAATGCGCATAGTGAGTAAATAAAACTGTTATTTTAACTTTTATGAAGGTTTGCCAAAACTACAAAACTGAGCTTCACTACCTGGACTACCTCTGAGCACACATCCTGTTTTTAACTTTGGCCCAAAGAACTGAAACGTCTCTCAGGTTTGCACCCGGCAACACAGGAGAGTAGGAGTGAGTAGGTCTGAGGGTGAAGAAATCTGTTTCACTTCTATTATTTTTATCCTTGTTTTCTTGCTTTGCCTTCACCTCTTCACAAGTGTTTAATAGCCGTATAAATATTGTAAAGACACAAACTGCTGGACCTTTGCTCTCCTAATGTCTGCAATATTTAAAAATCCCCTCGCTGTGAGTCATGAGAAGTGTATTAGCTCAATACCTAAAATATCACTGTATGTAAATGTGTGTGGGGGCGAGTGTGAGAGAAAGCATGTCTGACTAAATGTAATGTCACCACAGTAATATATATATGTGTGTGTGTGTGTTTGTGTTTGTGCTGACCGTCTGGCAGAAGACGACATCGCGGCGGTACTGCAGCGACAGGTCCATGGCTATCGTCGGAGCGCTGTCCTGCATAAGGAGGAAGACCATGGACTTTTTGGCCTTGTCGCTCATCATGGCGACACAGTCTGTGAGCGTAGTGAGGAGAGGATACAACGCCTCGCTCCACTCGCCTGGGAAACACACACACACACACACACACACACACACACAGACATAAACAGATGCAGATAGAAACAAACATAAGTCACATTATAGAGGTTAGACACAACACACAAGCATTCCTCCATCCACACACAAATTAATTTAACATTAGCTCAGTTAGAATGAGATTAGCTGCCATTAACATCATTTTGAAAGTTGAAATTAAACTTGAAAACAGATGATACAGAGAGGCAACAGGGAAAGCAGAAGCGCTGATAGAGATTGTAATTTTACCGGATGAAGATTAAGTACATGGTGCGTCATATTGTCAAGTTTTGTCTATTTCTTTGCAATCACTTGCAGGAAAAAGGCTTATGAGTTTATCCCATATTCACCAACTGTTCATTTTCTGCAAATACAAGCAGCTACAACTTATAACAAATCATTTTAAAAACAAGAAATTACATTTTAAAGAGGAGATTTGATTTCTCTGAGGGGAAATCAAATTATAGCGGCAGAAGTAAAACCAAAAACCAACAAATTATACAAGTTAAACAGTAAATTAAATCCACTTTTTTACGTGAGAGCTTAACTTAATTATGCCAATCGCTTTATTATACTATAACGAATCAAATCATGATCTAAAGTGTTCATTTCAAATGTTTTTTCTTGCCTCTTAATACAGAAAAATCTAATAATTTTGTCCTCTAGATCCTCTTGTAGGCAATCTGGGTTTGAACAAGGTTTTTATATATATATATGTGATGGTGGTGCATTCAAGGTAAAATGGCATGTAAGTTAATCTTTAATAAAGAGAAATGGGTAGAAGAGGGCAGAGAAGCATGGGCAGGGAGGCAGCTCTTACCTGGGTACGCCTCCTCAGCGCTGGGGCTTCCATCTGGAGGAAGGGATGGAGGTGCAACATGCATGATTAGCGGGCGCTGTAAGCCACACAGGGCAGCAGAGACACACATAGAAAAAACACTGCAGACCAGGGTGAAAGACCTAGTAAACCCTTACCTTTTCATCATGAACTATAAAAAATGTTTGGCTCTTTCTTTAGCATCTGAGATCTTTTAATCTTATCTATTTTTTAATTAATTGCAGCAACAATGAGATTAAAGAAAGCTGCTGCAAACTAAGTTCCAAAAAACCCCCATAAAATTAATAGTTTCTTGCATGTCTCTCACCATAATGCCACCATAAAATATGCATGTATAAGTTGTTTAATAGATATTTGACCCTGGTCCAGTACGACATAATACACTATGCACAAAATCTCAGATACAATCACTGGTAGACAGGTTGGCTGCATTGAGCCTTTAAGGCATTAAGACCAGACGTTGCACCGGCAAAGCTGGAGAGAAAAGGCTGTGTCTAATTTTCTGCTTACAGCTGCAGTAATGCTGCAACACTGTGGACTCTAGACAGACCATAAAGACAACAGCAGCAACAAAGATTGCACACAAAACAACATATTTAACATTTGGCACAGATGTTCACAATAGATAAAGAGCTTTTAGCTTTTAGAAAATTGTCAGATGAGGTGAAGGAAAATAAGTTCATGAAGGATTGAAAAAAAATCAAAAGTGAAACTTTTAATGGACCGATATTAAGAGCTGCATCGGTGGTGTCGAAGCTGTAATTCGAGTCTCCTGAACTACTTAAAACTGTGCGATTAAAGAAAATTGATGGAAAAATAGAAATAGTAGAGGATGGGGGAACAGAAGAAACAGAAGAAGAAAAAATAATAAACCTGTGGTGTCTTGTTCAGGGCTGGGAGGACGTGCAGAGGAAAGGGTGGACAAAGCAGATGATGAGGATGATGATGGCGGAGGAGGTGATGATGATGGTGAAGATGATGGTGGTGGTGATTCCTGTGACGTACTTCCTGGGTTGATCCAGAAAGCTCGTCTTTTTTCTTCACCTTTTCACAGCCATACAAGGCAACGCACATTTTTTATTTATTTTTAATGGATTTAATGTCAATTGTTGTTAGATGTCAAAGGGTGTCAAAATACTTATATTCAAATTACTATGATTAACTATTAACAGCTGAAGTTGTGTCTGCCTTTTCAGTGTTAAGGGGTTTAGAAAACAAAACACAATAAATCAAATTAAATCAGCAAGGAGGAAACAGAATGGCAAAGAAACCCAAAACTGAAGTTGAGTGTTGCAAAGCTGTTAACTTTATTTTACCCTCAGAGACCCTTGGGGGTGTCTGCGTCCTCGGCTGACATTGCTGTCTTTCAGAGGCTTTAGCCGGCTCAGTTTTAAAGCTACAGTGAAACTTGACACAGTGCTGAGCTGCAGCTCCAATTAATCTTCAGGCTCTCAGATTTCAGATGATGTGGTGTACACTTTTATCTTAACCTTAACATACATATCTTGATCTTGACATCTTGAGTCTATAGTTAATTTGCATCACATTTCCACCCTTAAAAGTAAAAGCCAAGGGTATTACTTAAATGAATTGCAGTGACAACAAGAAGTATGTTTTTTGGTGGGTGTGTGTGTGTGTGTGTGTGTTACCTTTCTTACTGCAGGCGGCCTGCAGGTCAGTCTGGCTACTGTCCTGACTGCCGACACTGGGTCTCCTCTCCTTTTGAAGCAGCTTGTCAACGCGCTGGATGATGCACTCCAGAGACTTATCCACATTCACCCACACCTTCTCCTGAAAGTAGAGCAACAGAAGGAGAGAGAGAGAGAAATTAATGTTGAATGTGCTATATTTCTTTCTTGCATATAGGCAAAAAAAAACATGCAACAGAGATTAGACGTTAAACTTCATTGGGAAGAATTTGAATAAGGTTATTAAGAGGGATTACAGACATTACAGCAGGGAATTACGTTTGAAGCAGACGGGAAAGAAGATGCACAAGAGGGGAGATGAATTACATAAGGATGCAAATCAGGGAGCACGCCACAATTTTGCGTAACAAAGATTCATGTAATCAGAGGAAATGTAGTGCTTCATTACATAACTACAAACTCTTCAGCTGTCTGGGGATACTGAGGCCCACTGATGGTCTGGACTAATTCTATCAAATGTACAGCAATGATAAAATATAGTATGTGTAGCTTATAGTATAAAACACAGGGAAAAATATGAATATGCATATATGTTTTAGTGGCCGTGGCTCACTAATAAACTGAATTATTCAAAAGGATGGAAGCATTTAGAAAGACCGTGACCATTTCGAACTGAAGGCACATTCAAGGAGACTGTACCCAGAAATTTAGCATATCCATGAAATTAAAATATTAAACAGGATGTCTCTCTGATATGTTTTATTATTAGGGAATCAGTAAAATGACGGACTGTGAATTTAAACCTCAGCATAGACAATGAGTTACATCTAGATGAGTCTTAACATTCATTAAAACTGTATTTTTGTGAGATTAATTCCTGACTATCATGAACTTACCCACTCCTCTTCATGCCAGTCTACATGCAGCGAGGAACGGCTGTTGCTACCGCTCCACTTGGCTAGCAGCGTGTCCTGGTCGTTTCGCAGGACTACTTGTTCGGAGTCGGCTGAGGGAGACGCTTGGGAGGCGATGTACTCAGGTCGTGCTGCATTCAGGGCCTGAATGGCTGAAGCCAGCAGCTTACTGTCACATACTGTCACCAATTGACGAGTCTGAGAAGGAGAGGGAAAGGTATCCGTGTATTATTATTAGGCATCTGATGAGGAATGTGAGTCGAAAACAATGAGAATAAATTAAAATACCTTATCAGCCAGAATGGCGAGCGTCCTCTCCAGTCCGCTGGCAGATCGGTCCTTGGCGGCTCTGGAAAGCCTCTCGGCGTAATAGCTGACCTGAGTCTTCAGTGTGTTGATGTGGGCGATGATCTCTTTGGCTCGGACGATGTCCTGTGGTATGTAGACGATGGACTGTGAACTAGACAGGGCGCTGCTGCAAAAGGTAAAGACATACGGTTTTAGCAGCATGCCTGTATGTGACTCTACACTAATGATACTCTCTTATATCCTCATAAAAAGTTGACTATTGACTCATGGAGCCTTTATCTTAAGGTATATTTCAAAATGCTATACGTCCATTAAGGGGAAGAGTTGTAATGTGGTGTTCATGATTCAATTTTTAAAAATGTATTTCAAATACTACATTTAAAACATTTACAGACATAGACATAGCTTTGCATGCACATGCCTGTCCTTAAAAACAATCCTAATCAGTGGCTTGGGAAAATGATACAAGTATAGACACAAAGACAACATGAAACTGACTTCAGTAAACAGATCTGATACCGCTCACTCTAAAAATTCAGATATTTTGGCACAGGGATCAAAGAATCACTAGCATTGATTTAACACTAATATTAAAGTATTTCCAATTGAAAATGTTTTACTGAACTTAAAAAATGAGCAGTATTCAACACACTTGGTGTACTGTGATATAAAATGTCTAGTTTTTACACATCAGTGTGCTTGGTGTAGAGCAACACACATTTTTAGTTACTTTCAAACAGAACAATGTTAATACAGATGAATCATGTGTTGCTGTTAACATACGCTGTGTGATGTCTTATGTGACATTTCATTACCTACTCACCCGTTCATCTGCAAAGCGTGAAAGTCATTAAACGTACTCATGTACACTGACAACGTAACGAAACAACGGACGTATCCGTTTGTGGTGGTGCAAGGCAGTGAGAGGCAAACCGTGTACAAACAAATGAAAAACAAGCAAAGCAGTGCAACAACTCACCATCCCTCCTCATATACGCTGATCGAAAAAGTAACAAAAACAAAATTAAGAGGAAGCCATAATACCGAACTGGAGAAATAACGCAACAGTTGAAGAAACAATGCATTCATTTTATGTAAAAATGACCACAGGGCAGCAAAATCAAAGTAGATCAAACTTCTCACGCAAAATTATTTCAATTGGATCAATTGAATTTCAACGATTTGAAACAATAACAGTAAAATGATGAATGATGCAATAAATCAAATTATATCTCCGTGGTTGAGCATGCAAATGCATTTTTTGGCTTTTATGTTCTTATTTGAGGGTCATTTTTATACAGTTAAAACTCCCTTTTTTCCAAGCCCACCCTTCTCTTTACTTACTGTTTCTTTGCCTCTTCAAACTTCTGGATGAGTTTCCTCAGCCCGCTGTTTTTAAAGCCCTGGCAATGAGCAGCTGGAGCTCCGATTGTTATTACATCATACGTGTGCTCTGGAGAGGGAAAATTGAAATGAAATGCTGCTACGAAAATGTCAGAAATTGAACAGTGACAATAAAAGTGTGTGATTTTATATGTGTGGCTGTGCATGTGAGTCCAGTATGGTAGCTGGCGATGCCTCACCGAAGCCCAGCTCATCCTGAACTCTCATCCTCTGTACGTGTAGGTTGGTTGGCATGAACTCCAGCTTCCTCTCTGCCTTCAGGTTACTGGCTTTGAATGATGGACCTAATGTGCAGTGGGCAGAGAGAGAAGAAGGCAGGGAAACTTTGTGGTAGCTCATTTTACACTGACAGTTTTACTGTTTTATCAACTGACAAGGAGCCACTGAGACATCGCAAACCTCTGCAGACGCTTACCTCTGTAGTCACTGAGGTCAGACAGTGTTTCCTGGTACGCAAGTATTATGGTCTGGTACTGAGAGACAATCTGTCTCCGCAAGTTTTCCCAACAGGGAGATAACTCTCCCAGCTCCTCTAGCTCACACACTCTGCAGCGGGAGAAAGTAAAAATAGGAAAAAACTGCATTATTAAGAAGAAATATGCCTCCGAAGATGCATTTTAAACTACTTCCAATACATTTTCTGAATCTACAAGCTGCTGAGTTGGTTAAAAGAGACCATTTTGTTTGCTGGTACAAAATATCTTTGAAGAAAGGTAGATGCTAGATTAGTAGATTCAATTTCTTGACTAATCAATTAGTGGTTTGCTGAATTAAACATCATTTCACAACAAAAAAATGCCTGTGAATGCCAGTAAAAAAATTTTATGAGCTGAAATAGACGTCATCAAATGCTTTCAAACGCTCCCAAATATTTTATTTACTATAATTTAAGACAAGGAAAAAATTCTTCATCATATCAAGCATTGATACAAGCATTGCAGCTCCATACGAGATACTTAAAAATTCAAAATTCACTATAAAATGCTAGTTGAAAATAAATTTGCTAAGTGCTAACCTCTACTGCCTTTCACACAAGCCAATACTCTACTATTAGTCACATAAACAAATAGTGTAAAATGAGCTAATTTGCTGGCTTTTCCCAGATGAAGTAAATCAGGTGCATCTCAATTTTTAGATACAGCAGTGCCAAAGTTTTTCAAAGGTCACAATGACTCGAACATCCATTCTAATTTAGCTGGAAGAAGAGCCTCGGCTGAACGTTAGAAATGTAAATGTGTGCTTGTACCTGGCTGCGTCTTCCTCCAGCAGGAGTTTGACAAACTGTCTGGGAATGTTCAGCGACAGGACGCTCTCGGCCATCTGCTCCAGCACCCGTAGGTGGTTCCCATCAGTCGTAGGGAAGCGGTACATCCTGGACATCGTGCCTCCGAACACTGAAACCACAGAAAACTGTCTTAGTCTGGATCAGATTTGGAGTTTCCTTCGTAAAGTTAGGTTTTTTAAGTAGTTTTCTTCCTTTGCTTACTGTACACATGTTGTTTTACCCTCTCAGACATTTCAAGTGTGTTATTTTTAGAACAGCAATCTATCCCTGAAGTAAACAGATCCCTCCCGCTCGGCGCTGACAATCAATATATTTCTACTTCATAATAAGATTCGGAGTCTGATGTATCAGTAAACACGGAGCCATGTGGGGAAGAGAGATGGAGGACGGGAAGAAAGGAGAAAATAAATGAGAGGGAGAAGGAGGGCTGAAGTGGAAAAGGTTTAGATTCAGTTTAGTAAAATCCAATTTTTGACTGATATGAAGAAGCATAGAAGATTTATTGAAGTTAGGATGTTCCCAGATGTGTTTGCACATTTCAGACAGCTATAAAGCAGAGACTCTTTTTCAATAGTTAAGGATTGCATGATTAGCTCTTGCTTAATGTGATATTTAGGTCTATTTATTTTATTCTACTTCTTATTTCTTAATTGTTTGTTAACTGTGAGATTATTCCACAGATGTCTCTGTATATGATAATGACATTGTGATTTACTTTAAATATATATATAAGGGGAATCTTATATCTTTTTGACTTAGTAACCCATGCTCTTTAAGATGTTTAATCTACTAATTGACTTAATTTTTGTGTTTGTAAATTCAGGAATTTAGGGTCGGTCAATCCTGGAAACTATGCATGCTGTATTGACCTTAGTTAAGGTAATGTGTTTATCCCTATCTACTGATCTACGAGTTGAAAGAACCAAGAGATTTATGACTGATATGTGACGCCCTGTGATGAAGGTGATAACAGGATAAAGAAAAGAGCCTCAAGAGCGGACAGGTTAAAGGTGACATTCCAGATGTTTATCAGAAGAGTATTTAAACCCTGCTGGAGTTGTGTTAGAGGAGAACAGCTTCTGTATGCTCTTCTCCTCAGCTGATTATTAAACCAGCCTCATTGAAGTGTCCAGTGCCTTATCTCTCAAGAAATCTCTCCAATCAGTGGTTCTCCAGTTTCAGTGTGTTTGGTACTTTTGCACTGGGATAAACAATACAAATGGAAAAGAATCAAAGCTTTATCACTCAATAATGCTGCAAACATTGGTGTTGGATCTTTAGAGGAAATTAGTCTTTTTTAGGCCTTCTAACTTTGTAGGTTGAGGCAAAAACCCCTCATAAAGAAAATAGTGCAGATGCATGAAGGTGAGATGGACCTGTGCATTTAAAGCCCGTCATACCTGACCGCAGCAGTGTGTCTTTGCATAGCGAGGCGTACTTGATTCTCATTCCCATCGACTCTGTCAGGCTTTCGTCAACAGGCAGCATCGTCTACATGACACACACACACACACACACACACACACACACACACACACACACACACACACACACACACACACACACACACACACACACACACACACACACACACACACACACACACACACACACACACACACACACACACACACACACACACACACACCAATATTACACAGCTATTTAGCAACAACCACCTCCATCTACTGTCCACTCTTTTAAAACCTACGCTCACCTACACCACACTAACAGTGTTCCTACACTAACTAAAATCCACTGTGATGAACCGTTTAACTACCATGTTAACATGCTCGGGTGTGTGACATGTTTATTATTTAATAAAGCTGCTGAAGTGACTTCTATTTAAATAATACAGCTCTATGCACACACACTGACAAACAGGAAGTCTCAGAGTTACTCATGAAACTGAATCTTGCATCTGTTCAGAAACTGCTGGAAATGTCTCATAGCTACAAAAATCTTAAAATTATCAAATTATAATGTATACTTTGGACTGGTTCACACTATAAAACAATATTTGGAGCTTATAGCCATACATTAATTCTAATCTTTTATTGTAAATATCCAAATCAAATCTGTTTTTTTAGCTGTCGAGGCTTAACTGTAGGATTAGATACACATTATTTCACATAAACTCACACCTATAGTACCATTAAAACCAGCTATGGCACTTAATTCCTTATATGCACACACTTGATCCTCTCTACATATGGAAAATAAAAAAAATAAAAACTGATGTTCAGTCCTTCCCAGACTCCTACCCGGCCATTGATGCTGTCTGGCAGGCGGCCGACCGACATCCTCTGATCTGCTCTCTCCTCCATCTGCCACGCAGCCACAGTGATGTCCCCTACTCGCTTGTTCTCCGCTGATCTGTTCATTCAAAGAAATAATGGAGATCCTGATTTACAACTTTCAATTCCTCAAATCTTCCAAATATGAGCTTGAACTACCAGGAAATTAACAGCAATCAGATGATGAATCAAACTTATTTGTATAAAAGAAAATGAAACTGTAAAATTAGCACCTAAACTTCCTGCAGCAGTTTATACTTCAACTTCCTGTTTTTAAGCTTTGGCCGAATGTATCTTAGTTTAACTGTGCAATGGAGCGTTAATGCCAACATTTCAGGTGCACTTGCTTTCAGTTTCAGTGGTTTAGATCATGTAACAACTCATGGTTCCTTCCCCTGTGGTACTGCGTTAGTGTGATGTTTTTACAATGCAAATGTCTCAAGAATGAAAAGAAATGTTCATTAGTGACATTACCACCTCAGTAATCTGTACATAACTCAGCGGCTAAAAGACACAGATGTCTTAGCGATAATATGATAAGTAGTTTAAAATCATGTGTGGTCATGTGACACGCTGCTGCACTGAAGGAGTGTGTGTGTGTGTGTGTGTGTGTGTGTGTGTGTGTGTGTGTGTGTGTGTTACCTTAGTTCAAGCTGTAATTTATGGTTCTTGTCCTGCAACATCTCCTTCACAGGAAAAAGTGCCGAGCCCAACATATACATCTACACAGACAGAGAGGGAGACAGACGACTGTTTACACTGATGTTCACATACAGCTGTTTCTACATCTGGTTCTTAAGGATATGAAATCATATAAATCAACATCATACCGTTCCCTGGGAGCGGTCCTTGACGTCGTAGACGGCCACTTTAACCTGCGTCTGATGGGTGATGTTTGACTCCTGGAAGAAGGCGATGCTGCTGAGGAAGATGGGGTTACTGGTGCCCTGTTGACAAAGGAGATGACATGACAAATGTTATTAAAAATATAGTTTCCAAGAAATAATACACCTCTCTTTGGTAACTTATTGTGATTTAATCCAATCAAGTGTGAGTTGGGGTGACCAGCTAATGAGCAGCTAATGTATTCATTTCATTAGTGTTGCTGCGGTTACCCATAGCAACCCTACTTCTGAGTGCTTAAATTAAATTGCTGAATAATTTGATCAACGTACTGTAGCAATTATGCCACAGTACGTCACAAAACGGAGGATATTTCATTTAAGATAGAAGATTAGTTGTGTGTGTGTGTGTGTGTGTGTGTGTGTGTGTGTGTGTGTGTGTGTGTGTGTGTGTGTGTGAGTGTGAGTGTGTGTGTGTAAGGAATCGAACCTCTATGACTTCAGTCTGGGCGTGTTTGGTCCAGAAGGCCTGCGGCGGTGTCGTACAGCTCACTGCTACAAAGCTGTTGGGTTTTCGATCCATAGCTGGAGTCATTAGGTCTGTGCAGGCTGGCCAAGACGACACACACACAAACACACACACACACAAATACACACACACAATTTCAAAGTCAATACTAGACGAGCCAAGCGGCATGCAAACAGGCAATGTGAAACCCATGTAGTGGTTTGAGAAACACTGATTATCTTGTAAACAATTTTAATTTCACTTTATTTCATATTTCACATCTCACAGAATTGCATGCTGTTACTCGCTACCCTTCATCATGATGACGATCCCACTGGAAGATTGGAAGTGATGAATTAAATGAATCAGCTATAAATTATTGATCAGTCCAATTGGCCCTGGATGATAGCATCGGCTAAATACAGTAAGTAAGCACTTCAGTGGATATAAACGTTACTCACCCACGCTGAACTCCAGCACTGGTTCATCTGGGTCCTGACTATTTCCTGGAACACAATCGACACGTCAGCAAAATGTTAGACTTCTATCAAAATAACTACGAGAGCTGCGAGTGACAGTAATCTGAGTGTGAAATGTTGACAGATGATGAGGAGCACTCGGGCCTCGTTGTGGCCAGATTCAGGGCAACTGTGGTTGAAGAGGCTATTGGCTCCCACACAAGTGTAATACACTGCCAGAAGAGAGTGTGTGTGTGTGTGTGTGTGTGTGTGTGTGTGTGTGTGTGTGTGTGTGTATGTGTGTATGTGTGTGTGTGTGTATGTGTGAGGGTGGTAACGGTAACCACTAAGTATGTAATTTTATTTTTAGTGATGCTGCTCGAAACCAGCGTTAATGGCCGGCTGTTGTTATACTTTGCCCATATGTGTTAAATTATTGAATTAAATCTCAACAATCTATTGATTTTTTAAAGTATTTGCCACATTAATTTTACTTATTTATGTTTATACTTAATTTAATTGCATGTGAATCCTTTTTTCATCTTCAATCAACTTCATAGAAGCAACATCTTTATAATATTAAGCTTGACAAATCTTTTTAATCTGACCATAAAAATGAACTAAAAATAAAGATTATATGTATATTTCTGTTACTTAAAGTTTACTAGTAGATGAAGCAAGTGCTGTTATAAAATATATAATATATTATGTATTGTATGCTTTATAAAATGTTTTAAAGATTGAATTAGGACTACCTCTTTCAGATGTGCTATCTTGTTTTTGAGGAAATCTTATGAGACAGAATAAGTACAATTCAACTAATATTTAACAGAAAACTAAAAATACTACATTATTAAACAAGAAAACAAATAAAAACCTTCATAAACAAATCAAAATAAATAAATAAATAAACTAAATATCAGATAATAAGAATAAAAATGAGATCATACTCCAAACATAGCAAAAGGATCACACATTCATGGATTACATAAAAGTATTAATGACAGTGATAGTTTAAATAATAAGGTTATAAAACATATTTATAAGTATTACTATTATTACAGAGGTGTTATTATGGATATATACAGATTATCCCATAATGAGAACCTCTGTGTGGAGTCTAGCGTCCCTCACCTGCGAGAGCTAAGCCAATCATCTCGCTGGACAGCTCGAAGGTGTTGGCCCGGTAGACGGACCACGGCCTCTGTGTGCGGGAGCCGTGCTCTCTGCCCCCCGCCATGCCTGTCTGGGGAGAGCGGGCGACGGCAGGAGGCCTGAACACACACCCTCACACACGCAGTCACCCTCTCCCATGTGATGTGCCCCTCTTTCCGCCGAGATCCACGGCTGCTCCGTAGAGAGTGGTTCAACCTCTCTGGAATGAAAGCAGAAAGGAGAGAAAAAGGGAGGGAGGGATGTTAGATAAAGGAACAGTACTCTTCGTGTTTTTTTAAGGAATGAAATAAAACAATCTTTGTCTTTGCTTGACATTTACACATTATTTAAATTCCTGTGTTTCTAAAATCCCGGCAAACATTTACTCTTTTCCCTCTTCCGGTGTTTTCTGTGTTAATATAAGAGCCTGTTCAATACATCTGCAGGGAGATATTATAATATTATTGGAAAATATTATATTGGGTTTGGCTGGATATTTGTTTAGATTTGATTTTGCTTTCTTCTAGATTTAAAACAGTTTGACACGTTAATATCTACAGGAGGGCTGTCAATTGATTAAAAAGCAGAGTTTGCTGTGATTAATTGCGATTAATCACTTTTTCCTTCTTAATATTGAAGCTTCTAATAATGGATGTTAAAATGTAAAATTGGAATGAATATAGAAACACAGAGAAGTAAAAGAGAAAAAAGAGAGAGAAATAAAGAAATATGATTTGTAAAACATTTTTATTACTCTTAACATGCCTACAGGAAGTGTAAGATATTGTTTATGGACACTTCTGACACAGAATAAACACATTTTTAGTGGTATGAAAGTATTAAACAAGATACAGCTGTGAAAAAAGAGCTTCGGTCGAGAAAAATCAATCTTAAATATAAAACCTAGCATGGTTTCAAACGCATACATGAATTCAAAAAATTCAAAAATGAATTCTTATGAATTGAGGTGGTCAATATGAAAGTACCATGTGAACGCCTACAAAAGCAACAGGGGGGGAAAGTGTGAGGAGAACAGAAATAAGGAACAAGACACAGAAAGGGAAGTTGGCACAAGAGGCACAGACACACAAGAGAGAGAGAGAGAGAGAGAGAGAGAGAGAGAGAGAGAGAGAGAGAGAGAGAGAGAGAGAGAGAGAGAAGAGAGAGAGAGAGAGAGAGAGAGAGAGAGAGAGAGAGAGAGAGAGAGAGAGAAGAGAGAGAGAGAGAGAGAGAGAAAGAGAGAGAGAGAGAAAAGACAGAAAGTAAAACCTTAAGCAGCTTGTAACCGCTGTAAAAGGCAACCTGTGAGCATCCAGAAGTGAGACTTAGAGGGTCAAGTAGTCTCGTTGACACCTACACAGTCAGATGGTTTATTTAACTTATTTTATATTCTATTCCTCTGCTAAAACTCTTCTTTTAATCTCTGTTTAATCCTACTGCTGCAAGTATCTTACCTGGATCAGAAGATAAAGAGCAGAAGTAAGAGGTGAGTTAGGAAGATGGGAAGCTGAGGAAATGGAAAAAGAGTTGAAGGAAAGAAACGTGAGAAAAGAAAAGGTACATGTCTATCAAGTCAAGTCATCTTTATTTGTGTAGCCAAATATGACAAACCACAAATTGCCTGAGGGGGGCTTTATAATCTGTACATCATCCTCTGTCCTTAGATCTGTGATTCAAATAAGGAAAAACTCCCTAAAAAACATCTTTAAAACATCTTTAATGGGGCAAAAAATTGAAAGAGGAAGGATCCCTCTCTCAGGATGGAGAGATGTAGTACGAAATACAACAAAAAGACAAAATAGAGCATTGAATGAGTTAACAAAACTGAAGCCAGAACATCTTATCTGCATCTGTGTTTGTCTTCCCACTTAAAAACTTCCATATTTGCATTTTTCATGCCTTTTTTTTTCTTCTTCCAAAGCTCGCTAAGACAAGCAAGTATCTGCATATGTTGATGTTGCTAAGAGACTGTAGGTTTATCCTTCAGGTCCTCCACACTTTTTGTCTTCTCCTCCTCCTCCTCCTCCTCATGTCCCTTGCTCTCTTGTTTTTTTCCCTTTATCCTCATTGTTTAGGTCTCTTCATCCACATCCAGCTCCCTCCCACTCCTCAAATCTATTAGTTTATTGCTCCATTTCCTCCAAATCTTTCTGAGAGAGACGTTTCCCTAAAGGGTTTAGCCGGTGCACGTGAGCGTGAATGTCCCACTAAGAGTCTCTCGCCATCGTTTTTCCTCTTTGTCCCATTTTTGTTAAAAAGACCAATTAGCCTATTTGCGGGCAAAGCTGCAAACGCGAGGGACGGTATGTTGGCTCAAATGGAGAAGCACCGCGGTCTAGTTAAGACAATACACAGATGGAGATCTCTCTGCTGCTATTTCGGTGGAATCGTGCTCCATTTCATTGTCGGAGAAGTGTAGTTCAGTCATTCAGGTTTAGGTCAGAATTAGAGTAACACAAATCAGTCTATTAACTGTTCAGATTCTTATTAAAATATATGATTTAGTTCCTAATTCATGCCATTCACATGAAGTATAAATCAGCTTTTCTGTGAGTCTGACTGGATGCATCTTTTACAAATAAGCCCCCGCCCAGCGATCTCATTCTAATTTGTGGTTCTGGGTTAATAGTTGGTGGCCTACTATTTGATATGTGGTCCGCCGCAGATCTCCTGGCAGCGCCTGAAACGCCCCATTTCGGTCAGCTCATACGTGTGCCCTACATCTGTCACTGCTATACCTGCAGGCTTCTGGATAGAGGACGATGTACCTGAATGCATAACTTTATTGCAAACATTCGCCGAGGACACGGGGAGGATTTTCAGACATTTGCAACAACACAGTTTAATACCTGGAGCAACCTGCAGTTATTCATTATTTATGTGACAATATATGAGAGGTGACAGCAGAGTTGGAGGCAGAGACAGAAACACATAAGAACACTTCTGTGATTAGATGGAAGTGGGGTGAATAGAGCGGTCTCGTAAAAGCATGCTCACACACACACACACACACACACACACACACACACACACACACACACACACACACACACACACACACACACACACACACACACACACACACACACACACACACACACACACACACACACACACACACACACACACACACACGGTTGTCAGCCTGTTGGGCCTTTTAGCTGAGTTGCCCGAGTGTTGTGCTGATGGCGAGAGATACTAGCAAGTAAATAGAGAACCAGAGGTCACTGTGTGTGTGTGTGTGTGTGTATGTGTGTGTGTGTGTGTGTGTGTGTGTGTGTGTGTGTGTGTGTGTGTGTGTGTCAGCATGCTTTTTTAAGTCATTTAAGTCAAGATTTAAGTCATTTTTTAAAGGGAAAAAAGCTACAATGTTCTGCTTCCAGCTTCTTAAATGTGAATATTTTCTGGTTTCTTTCGTCTTTTATGATAACAAATCTGAATATGAAGTGAAATATCTATCCATGAAGTCACATTGTCTACATTTGACCTGCTATGTTTGGAAAATAAACAGAGTAACTTGTGAAGAAATTATATATTTACAAAGTTTGCTATTGTCTATCTTTGTCTGCACAATTGTGTATGAACACACTCCTCCAGCTCGTCCAATTAGGTAAAAGCCTGGATAAGAGTCAACAGTTAATTAGAAAGTCGTACAAAGTGTCTCTGTGAAGCTATGAGTCCACTTTACTTTCTTTACTTTACCTACAGCGAAGTCCTCAGTGAGCATGTTTGGCAAGAAGTGTTTACACTGAGCACAGCAGGGACATAAATACATATTGATACGACTTGTGTATGCTGAGCGTCTGTGTGTGTTTGTGTAGTTAATGTGAACGTCAGCGACAGTCTCCATTGGCTCCGGTGCTGTCTCGCTACAGATTTATGAATCACATGAAAACATGTGGACACACACACGCACGCTTGTCTTTATATCATTGTGGGGACACTTGTTGACCTACTGCATTCCCAAGTTACACACACACACACACAGACACACACACACACACACACACACACACACACACACACACACACACACACACACACACACACACACACACACACACACACACACACACACACACACACACACACACACACACACACACAGTCCTAGGTCACTTTAGGAGACATTACATAGACTCCACATTCAGACCCTAATCTGAACCATAACGACTCCTTCCCTGATAATAACTTTAACCACTGACCCAAAAATTAGTTTTTTCCCTCATTTGGGGACAAAAGTCGTGGCCCAGTCGCCCCCAGTTAATTGGTGGTTAGTCTGAAACTTATCCTTGAAAAGCGCCAATGATAGACCCCCCCCCCCTTGTTATGTCAAAACCTGCAGAGAAGACAGTCCTTGACCTCCTGTGTTGAATATGAAACCTCATGATTTCTATTTATAGGCAGCACCAGATGCGGGGGTGTAATGGATATTTTTACACCCATATTATATTGTTTTAAGATTACGAGCACTGTCGCATTGACTTCTACTGTGAAGCAGCAACAGGAAGCACAATGTCACTGAAGTTGGAGCTAATCAAGAGAAGTTAATAAAAATGCATCTATATAAAGTAGATTAGGTATCATAATGAAAGCAGATCACTGTTAGTATAATTATTGATGGCTTCTTCATCAAAGTTGGTTAACAGACACACCTTGTTCCTCTGTTATCTCTGACCAAGTAGTGACTCAACATGGGTGTTTGTCGTGGTATTACACTTCCTGTTACCTCGGTAACTGCAGGATTACAAATGTAAGTATATTTGTTTGACTGTGCTATCAACAGTGATCATATTTCTTAGTTTTAATTTAGGTTTTGACACTTTATTCTACTTTTTTTTATCATTCTATAATTTCTATCTTTATCAATGTTATTTGACTCTTTCTTATCTCATTTTTAACCTAGTTTTAGTCTAGCTTTTATTAAACTTTATCTCATTTATTTCTTTTCACTTTGGTTTTGTTATTTTAATATATTATAACGTAGTTTTTTGACCTTTAACTTTCAATACACTTTTTTCCCCTCATTCTCTCTTTATGAAAGCTGCTAAATAAATAACGTTTGATTGATTGATTGAAGATGCAGTGCAACAACAAAAATGTATCCTTCCTTTTCAAGGTATAACACACATTTTCTACTAACCTATTATAATGAGCTTTGCAGATTACACAGCAGCTAATACGGATGCCTGCACACTATTTTCTCAGACTGGGTCCATCTCTGGTCTTTGTTACCAAAACTAGAAGGAACTTTCCAGTCTCTCGGCCAACTGGGCTCATATTTTCCACTCACAGATCCAAAAAACACCATAGTTTGAAAGGACTTAAGACGAGCACTTGCTCGCTTCCAACTTTCCTTATCAGAAATGGCTCCTGCACGTCAACCGTCTCCAGGTACAGACATCGACTTCCTCACTTTTAAGTCGCAGTTACTGGTCTGAGTTTCATCTGTGCAAGTTTTTGTTTCGGTGATGGAATAAATGCTCTCATCTGTGCACATTATGTACTGTAAACCTACATATTTCTGTCCTACTAACCCTGACTCAAGCACACTAAAAATAAACTGATTTTATAATACAAGGGCTGTGTGTAACAACTCCAAAATAACAGTGAGCTTGTTATTTTTCTTTTTTTTTTAACGGTTACAACTCCCCACTCATCCTCACAAAAACACCTCACAATCAGCGCAAATCCCTTTGTGCATGACCTGCAGCAAGATGATAGATTTAACGCCTCGAATCAATTAAGTAATTTGGCAGGCTTTGAAGGGATTTATTACCTTGCCAAAAGAAAACAAGTGATGCCAAAAAAGAAGAAGATGAAGAAGAGAATATTACAAGCTGAAAACACCAAGTCCAAGTCAACCTCCTCTCTAAATCCATGGCTGCACAGAAACTTCACTGAGGGGGAAAAGCTGCCATAAAAGGGAGCTCCAAATTTAGCCCCGGTGTGTTAGTGTATGTGTGTGTGTATAGATTTGTGAGTCACATGAATTGGGGGCAACCAACACATGCCGTATAGGGCCAGAGCCTCCTGACACACATAACCCGAATCCAGGAGTCTCTGAAGTGGAATTTGGTTCATTAGGGGTTTAAAAGACCTAAAAATGTACTAACAAAAGTAATTATGAGCAGCTTTTAAGTACATTTTGTTTTAGCTATGCTGTTCACATCTCAGCTCCTACAGTCAATGTCGGTTTGTTTTAACCATAAATACAACATTTTCCTAACTTGACCCGAGTAGTTAAAGCTGCATGAACTTAACTAAACCTTAAATGTAGACCGGCAGATCTGAAAAATACTAACAAGGCGTTGACAAATGACTTTAAATTGACTTGTTGAAAAGGCAGCATGAGAGAGATTAGGAGGATTATTTTCTTTTAGATAACTAAAGAAAACCTTTGGGAATAGTAGCATTTGCAAGCAGGCACCCATAAGTATTTAATATAGGTGTTAAATTATAATAGGATTCATGTAATTTGCCATCAGACAAAGTCTTTCTTCACCTTTTGGCCAAACCTGCGATCACTGATTTATGAAGGAGAGACGAGAGCCAGTTACGACCTGGTTTCTAAAACGGTCTGGGCCTGTGTGTTTATGTGTAAGACGTATGTCCGCATGTTTGAAGCTTCTGTCTTAGTTTCAGTCCTCTGGCAAGAAAAGACAGATCGAGAGCAAGAGAGACAGAGTGCAACGAGAGTGAGAGTCAAGCTGACCATACATGGAGAAACCCCATTTTTAAAGCTTCCCCCTTTTGCCAGGAGACCTTTCACACACGCTGACTACGAGGCATCACAACACACGTTTTTGAGCGTGAATGTGTCGGGGTTACATCTGTTCTCAGATGCAATGGCATGCTCTTCTAAATTTGGTTCGTTTTTGACTTGTTTTTCGTGCAATATCCAAGGAAGGATGCAGAAGGATGACGCTGGAAGTTACTGTAGATGGTGTGAATGAATGGGTTAAAAACTGGAAATGGTGCGATGATATTAGAGCATTCAGATGCCTCTTGGTACTTTCCTTATTTTTGCAAAAGAGAAAGGTTACTCATGACTTAAACTAAAAACTATACCTTTTGTTTAGGGAGAAAATATCATCTCCATCCACAAACCCATTATATTTGATTCTGACTCAGTACCACAAGGCAATGAGGAAGATTCAAAGGAGTGAAGCCCTTTTTGAAGGCTTTCATCTTTCTCAACTGCAGTAGAGGACTTCTTTAAAGTCAAAGATTTATGACCACGGGTTGTGCAGACTAGTTCAAAGCCTTTCCAAAAAAAGAAAAAAAAAGTATCTTTTCAGTATGAAAGTCTGACTGGTTTCTGTTCTCCGTTTCCTTTCATTTCGATGGTTCTAAGTAGCATGGTGGTGTTCAAATTGGCAGGTTAGATAAGAGTTAAAACAGGAGTCTCTGGTCTGTTAGGAACCAAAGTTTCCATTACACTGCCTAGTCATAATAAATCTACAGTGAATTATAGTTTGACTGAGATCCAGCAAGTACTACGAGGTTAGTGTGGGATTTGAAGTTGTGCCTAAAGGGATTATAGCTGAAATTCAATAATCTTAAAAAGGACCCGTGTGTTAAACGGCATCTAGCGGAACGAACTTGGCAGAAATGAAATATAATATTAATAAGTATGTCTTAATTAGTGTATAATCATCTGAAAGTTAGAAAAATTGGGTTTTCGGTACATTAGAATGAGCCCTTTATATCTACATAGGGAACAAGTCTTCTTCTATATTTCAATGTTTTATTATATTGTGATTTTTTAATAAATGAGAGCGATTGCCTCAACCCCAAGGCGGTGTGATTAAGATATTGAATAAATCTCTGAAGCCTCGTACTTCTTTCTTCATCCTTCTGTCTTTTAATCTCTCTTCAGAAAAACCTTCATACTACCATCTCTCTTACGAACTAGACTTTACATGAGTGTTTTTCTAAAAACTATTTCTGTGAGAGTTTTTCTTGTCAGCCTCTTTAGTTAAGGTTTATTTTGGGCGACTCAAACAACTAGGTGAAAGTTAGACATCGCTAAGACATCATTCTACTTTTGTATTTGCTTATCTAACAACAGGAAACTTGATTTCACAAACTGCTCTAACTATGGAAATGTGCTTAAAACATGAGTAGTAACAATCTAAGTTCAATTGCACAGCAGAGTATACAACTGCAGCTGGATATTAAAGGAGTAATAGATTCAAGTTACCCTCAGTGGGAATAGTGTTTAGACGTACTCTGAGCTGCTATAATGATCTGTGCAGAAAATCTGTGTTATTGGTACAAAAACCTGCTTGTACAAACAAAATGAGTGTGTCTGCTGTGCTCGGACTGATGTGTACAACGTGATGAGAGCGTCCAGCTGCTGTCTGCTCCCTCGGCCCTTTCTTATGGATTTAACTGCCAGTTTATAGGACCCTGCAACTTATTATCTCTCCAAACTGGTTTACAATGAATGATGTTGCAATGTGTAGAAGTTAGTCATCAAAATAATCAATATTAGATTGCAGTCATGATGATTGGTTATCAGTGTTTCTTTTTAAGGTTGTTGGGTTTCAGTTATGATCTTTTTCAATAATGAGTGTAAGCTTATACAAACAATGATGCAACAGAACAAAAAGCTGCTAATTACAACCTGTAGAAACACTTTCATTAATAATAATCACAGTCAGTCTTAAAATGATCTTTCCCTAATTGGAAACATCTATTAAAGTCATTACCTGCCTGTTGCAAAGTTGGTCTTGAAAGTGACTTATTGTGGTGTGCATTGTATTTAACTGCTTTCTAATAAACAACTGCACTTCTTTGAGTGAAGAAATATGGCCCATGATGGAGCGCGCACGTAGCTGAGAGGTTACAGCGCATGCCATATAACCACAATTTCTCTGTTTTGAATGTGGCAAGGGGCCTTCGTTGCACGTCACATCCATTTCTCTCTCTCTCCCCTCGTTTCCTGTCGGCATCTATGCCACCAACTGTCAAATAAAGGAAAAAAAAGCCCAAAAAATAATATAAAAATAAATAAATATGGGCCTTTGTATCATGTTTATCACTGGATGTATTTTGACGTTGTACCAGATCTATGTGCAGATACAGAGTTTAGAAAATTTGAAGCACTTTCTATTATCATAAAGTTAGATTTAAGAGGTAAGATAAGAGGTATAAGTCTTCTGTGTGAGCTTTCTGGTTCAACTTATTTCCAGTGTTGAAGGAATTTTTTAAGCATGGTCAATGATTTTGGAACAAACCAGTTGATTTGTGTTCAGGAAAGTTAAGATATTCACTTGTATTGTGGGGAGATAGACATTTTAATAACCTTAAATCATATTTTTAATCTAACAAGTTAAACCAGATTTGGCAATTTCCAGTTTCTCATTCATGAGGTAAAAAAAAAAGGGAAATGAAGAGTGCTTCACATGCAATACTGAGCTATTGTACCTTTCCTATCAGCTGTGATTTGATATTGTGTGCAGTTCATATACTAATTAATAAACATTTACTCACAGACTTCTGCTGGGATGAAAGAAAAGAGGAAGTAAGTTGATCCTGGTTCAGTGGGGAGGATCTTCTACACGGGGGCAGCAGAAGTTCACAATCTGAAAAAACAACAAAATTAGTTTTTGCTCAGTCAGAGAAACACATTTTTCATTCATGTCTGGCTAAAATGGGGGGATGAGATCTATTTGCTGACAACTTTCCCAGACACTTTCAAGGTTGCAGTGGCCATTACGGCTCGCCTTCGATCGCATCGCAAAAAATAAAACTAGTTCTGTCAAAACCAGATTTGTTGCCCGATTGAACCAATAATAGAGGTGCTCTCTGTCCCTGTGTGTGTGTGTGTGTGTGTGTGTGTGTGTGTGTGTGTGTGTGTGTGTGTGTGTGTGTGTGTGTGTGTGTGTGTGTGTGTGTGTGCCCTCTGGGATCCGCATCAGAATAAAGCATGAATAATTTCTTTAGAGGGACGGAGCAGCTGTAGCCCTTTCACATGAAAATGAGCATCGCCCACAGCCACAAACACTCACAGAAAGAGCCTTCAGTCTAAGTCTCGTCACTTTCTCCACACCGCCGCCAACTTAAATTTCAGATAACTGAATCACGCTGCTTGAGAAAAAAAAAGCCCTAAAAATATCCGGACCTGTCTTTAACCTGAATCACTAAATTGGAGAATAGTCGTGACGTGTTTCTGAAAACCCTCAAATTTTAGGGTAATATCTCCTTTTCTGGAATATATCTCCAAATATAGAGCGAGATGATGAACCAATACATATCTTAACCACCTTTTTTCAAGTCTTTTCAAGGCTCTGTTACATTTAAGTGATACACTTTTACAACCTCATATCTGTTTTATAGCTTAATATAAAGATAAATATCATTTTCACACCGTAAATGATTAAATATGACAATATTTGAGGTGGTCAATGTCACCCAGATTGAATTTCCAGTGTGAATATTTTATCTACTGTGATTTAAACCTGTACATGACAGAAGATTTTATCCATCATGAGGGTTAAAGTCATTCAGATATAGCTTATAAATGAAATGTAACCAAAGAGGAATGTCCTACTATCACTAATGCAGGATATGTTTGAGTGTTTGTGTATTTTTTGTCTTTTGTTCCTCTCACATAGGAGAAAATTGTCGAGTCATGTTTACATTTTGTTAGCTTCTTCTTCTTCTTTTTTAATGTTATCACTATTATTATGACTATTTTATCCATTGTTCTGAATGTTCAAAGCTTAACAGGTTAAGATTATGTCAGCTTGCAGGTTGCAGCTAATAAACACCTGCTGCCAGCTGTTTACCTTGCGAAGCAGCTGGATTAGAGAGATTTTAAGAAAATCCATCTTCAGGCTTCAAATTAAGAACCGACAGTGGTTCAGACCAATTGGCGTCCTGTGAGGAACTAGTGGCAGCTATAGCCGTCGTTTAGGTGTGATGACAGTGAGAGATTACCCTTTTTTAAAGTGTCTACCTCTTTTTCCAAACTTCTCAGATCTGTACTTCATATTCAAAGTAGAAACACTCATTACTGACCCCTGATAAACCATTACTATCATGCATCAGGGGTCCAAAGACTAACCATGAATTGGCTGATATAAAAAGTCCAATCAGCCCCCGAGAGAAGGAACCAACAGCTTTTTAAAAATTATGAGACCTTAATCAAACTGAGCTTTAAACAATCACAGACAAACAGAGAGTGATGTTTCCGTATAAGCAGCAGGATACGCTGAGATACTGAACAGCCTGACACGTTTTTTTTTTGCAAAACATGTTCCAGAGTGCATTCACACCCGATGATAAACTTCTCAGCAAGCTGTTGACGGAGAAGACGAGAACAAAAGAGGATAACAAACCTTACTTAGCAGTGTGAGTGTGTGTGTGTGTGCGTGTTTGAGAAACTGCTTCTTGTTCGCGTTAGCAGCACTTCCTTTTGTTATTTCAGGAAGTCTCTTAAAAGACTCGGTCTGACTGACGGCAGCAAGCTTCTGCCAGCTTGGATCTGTGGCTGCACTTAACATCTGGCCCGGCTGCGTTGTTGCTATAATCACAGCACAAGGACACTTTAACACAACAGTAACATACACTGACCTATGCAAGTACGTCTATAAAAGTCTTACACATATACATTAGCACTATCCTTGGTAAGAGCATGTATATGAGTCAGTATCGCTCTGCTGTCTTAACCCCAACCTCAACCCTTACTCTGCTTTACCTTAAATATAAATGAAACCTTTAAGAGGACACAGCATGCACATTTACAGATCGGTATATTAATTCTAGGGCTGTATCTTTGCATGATTCACAGTTAAAAACACCTTATTTATCATATACTGGATCTTTTCTGCAGCCCCTCAGTTCAGCCTCTGTCTTAAACATGCCGTTTTAGCTACAGTCTCTTTAAGGCCCTTCCTAAACTTCTCAAAAACATCTCTGCATGTTCGAACGTTAATCCGATCTTTAATATGAAAGTGGATAATGCATATAACCCACAGAGCAACCTCAGAAACCAAAGCTAAGGAACAGATGTCATTTGTGGGCAAGAGTGAATGAAATGACGTCATTATGAGGAGGAAGTGTAACTTCGCTCTCAGGGAGCCTCCCCTCATGTGTTTTGGAACTTTGACCATGTTCATTGTCGTTAATATCGGCCGATGCACGAGTTCAGGTATCGGATTCGTCATCGCAACATCTCTAGCTATATCTTTAACTTTCAAACAGTCCTTAAAAGAAGTGAAGGTAGCTGAGTTGTTAAGGTGAACGCCACATAAAGTTAGCGTCCCTGGTTTGACTCAAGCAACGGGCCTTTTGCTGTAGGTCTCTCTCTCTCTCTCTCTCTCTCTCTCTCTCTCTCTCTCTCTCTCTCTCTCTCTCTCTCTCTCTCTCTCTCTCTCTCTCTCTCTCTCTCTCTCTCTCTCTCTCTCTCTCTCTCTCTCTCTCTCTCTCTCTCTCTCTCTCTCTCTCTCTCTCTCTCTCTCTCTCTCTCTCTCTCGTCAGCCTCTGTCACCAACTGTAAAAAAAAAAAGGTAAAACATAAACATATAAGAGAAAACACCACAAACACACCATTGACCTTTAGTAGTCTGAATTCACTTTCATTCTTGGTTAAAACATGTGACAACAATGAGATAGTTCCACTTACAATATCCAAAAATGTTGTACAATGTGACTGCTTGATGCTAACAACATTATCTGTCTTCTGCATTGATTATTTTGCAATTGTTGTAGTTGCAACTTTGCATGTTGGCAGCTTGAGTTCTCACGACTGCTGTTTAAGAAAGAAGGGGAGGTATTTCCTGCCTTGACCGCACTGAAATGACTGTCGGGGGTAAAAGAGCAGAAGTGCAAGGTGTCTTTGAAGTTGGGTGGTTTTCATAGACATAAACCATGTCAACTGCAGCTTTAAGTGTCAACACAAGATAACAAAAGACAGGCATTTTTTGCGGTGAGATGTGACGCAGGAGAAATGAAAAAAAAAAAAAAATCCAGTGTGAGACGTTTGAAGACCCTTGGTGAAAAGCAGAAGTCCGCTGGGCAGAGTCGAGTTGTGAATCTCTCTTTGACTGGCCCTGAGGAGAAACTGCAAGCACCAGTTCCTATGATATGAAGGAAGTAATCAAAGAGGAGTTGCTGACAAGGAACAGAAGCCTCGAGCTGGTGGTTTACTAAGATACATTCATGGAAACACAAGACGACAAGGCTGAAGTGTCATTTGGTTTAGATGTATGGCACTGAACCACTTCTGCAAACTATCTCTCTCTTTTCACAGAATGAGGAGAGTTACAGAGCTGCAAAGTGCAAAGTCTTCCCTATTTACTCTACTGATGCAATTAATAGAAACTTGTCATAAATGAATCTGTCTTGCAGAATAATTGCATTGATTATGGATGATGGATGAATTACTGTATGTCTTCCAAAAAAAAAATAAGCAATGAATATTTTATTTATTCATTCAATTTTGGAGTTCTGATGCAAATCTGCAAAATGTCAGGGCTTTAATTATGCATCCTGACAGCAACCATGGTGTTGTTGCTTGAGTCAAACCAGTTTTTGAAACAATTAGTTGATGAATCCATTAATAAATCATCAGAAAATGACTATCTTCTGATTACAACTATTTTGATAATTGATTAAATGACTTTTTTGTTTGTTTCAGGTTCTTGAATGTAAGAATGTGCTGCTTTTCTTGGTCTAACATTATAGTAAATTGAGTATATTTGGGGTTTTGGATTATTTTGTGGACAAATCAAGGCATTTAAAGATGCCACTTTGTGCTCTAGGACACTGTGATGGACATTTTTCACTGTTTTCTGTCATAAATGAACATAGAATCTATTAATCGAGAAAATAATTGTGAGATTAACAGATAACCAAATGAAATTAACTATTGATTAACCTTGATTACGATGGTTGGAAACAATTGGGATAATGTAAGTACACAACAAAACACAATATAAATCATAAGCCTAATCCTTGTAGTCATTTTCATGCAGTAAAGTTGCATATTATACCTTTAAAAGATCGTTTTTAAGTTGCCAAAGTGAATATTGGAGAAAACAATACCAGACAGATCCATGTGACCATGACCTCATCTGAGGAGATGTAGGCATCAACCAATGAATCACCAGAATCAGGAGACAAAAAAAACGCAATGTGAGTCACCTCGATGAAGTCATAGTTTCATTAGAAAGACGGTAAGCACAGCACAAATTTCTCTGTAATTGCCTAAAATAGATATTTAATTCTGCAGCAATCTGTTGTTTTGCTTCCATGGCGCTAACTGCGAAGAGAAAAATGAAGAAACTAAAGCGAAAGAACCAGAAAAAACAAATTCAGGTTGACTGAGAAGCAAAAATATGTCAAATAATTTAAAAAAAAGAGTCTATCAGAATGAACAGGTTTGCTCAAACTCACAACTTATATTCTGAGAAGTTGTGCTCCTGCTATGCATCAGAGGCCAGTGATTGAGTCTCCAACCATCTGTGCCACAATGAAGCTGTTTGCCAAGACCGACGTTTTATCATCTGCCTCGTTTGTCAGAGAGGCATCGCGCCTTAACACCGAGGGGCCGCAGGGCGTTCTCACTAAGAAGATAAAGATCTGCTTGGGGGGGAAAAACAGTATGTTTCACAGCTACAAACACACACAAGCATAAACATGGGGCACATTTAATTATGAAAGATGTTCCTGCTCTGTTATATATAATCTAGCGGCTCCTGGACGAGGACGCTATCAGTCTTGGCAAACAAGCGGGCCGGTGTGACGAAGCTTTTTGTGCACTTGCAGTCTGGCTACAGTCCCCGGTCTTAGGTTTATATTTGCATTTCACCCTGTAAATATTTCTCTGATTTAAAGCCAACAGCAGAATATGGTTCAGGTCCAACGTTTATAATAATAAGGTCAAAGGTCAAGGGTCATAGCGCCTTAATTTGATGCAGAGGGATCATGTGTGATAGCGACAAGATTGGTACATGGTTTTCTGCAGTGTTTTATAATGGAGGTGGGCCACATCGTCTTGAATATGACCCCTGCTAACATCATAAAATATTTATACAGCTTTTAAAGAAGAAGGAAAAAGAGCAGAGACCCTGTTTCACACAGGAAAGTGGATTTTTCTTTTAAATTAATTGGTCACAAGATGAGATACATCAGGATAATAATTAGCTAAAATCAAAAATAATATCTTATTTGCTAATCTATTAATCATATCAGTAAGTATCCATGCAAAAATGCAATATTCCCTAGTTCCAGCCTCTCAGTTGTAAGGACTATAACGTATCAATTAAAACGACAAAGAATTAATAAATTAAATTGCTTAAATCCAGACAAAAACTTCACCAGTGAGAATAAACTGAGGTTAAGGCATAAAATCAGTTTACAGCCTTCCATTGGTTGATTATTCTGCCAATCAAACATACAGTATCTGTGCTCCTATTGGCTAGTTTTACACTGTGTATGCTTGTTTGGGGCATGAGCCTTTGTCCTGCTCAGGAGGTGAGAGTCCAGAAGCTCCACCCCGCTGGGATATGACAGTGTTTATATGAAACAGACATCGCTGCACTCAGACACGCAGCTGAGCGACTCACTGTTAACTTGTCTGTCCAAGTTAATTAAAAGCATCTCCACTCAACACTTCACTTCCTCGGGTCCTCAGCAGTTCACCTGCCAGGTGTGAAGTCAGGTCAGAGTCAAGAAGCCCCGCCCCTCTGTGATGTGACAGTGTTTATATCAAACAACCCCAGCTGCATTCAGACACAAAGCTGAGCAGCTGTTTATTCAAAGTTGATTAAAATGTGTATATGAAACGTATCACATGGCCAAATTCAACACAGCACATCCTTGGGTCTCTATAAATACAACTGCCAAATGTGAAGGTGATCGGAGGAACGGTTCTCCAAATAAGCGAAGGACAAACATACTAATATATCAATTTAAATATGGGATTAAACAACTGGTGGATCAAAAGAAAAATACTCCATATCAATTCTCATAATCGACATTTTTTCTCATGTTTAACTAGTTTTTTAAGCCAATAATTCACAGGCTCCATCTTATTTGTGTGACTATAAATAAAACATATTTTGGAAAGGTGCTCTGACAAAAAAAAGCTGTTTGAAGATGACATTTTGATTGGCATTTTTCATTGTTTTCTGATATTTTAAAGATCAAATGATTAATCAGTTCATTGGGAAATAAATTACCAGAACTCTATATCCTTCTGCTCTGTTTGCACAATTGCAATATATATCTTTATTAATCTCCAGGCTTATATCCTTCACTTCCTGTGTGTCTGTCTGTCTGTAATAAAGCCTTTAATCCAGCTACCTGCCACCAGCCTAATATTGGTAAAATATTAAAGTGTCTGGTACATTTGTGTCACTCTCCAGCCACAAAAAAACCCTAGCACGATTTTAACCCTTACATACTGTTTAGGGTCAAATTTGACCAATGTTTACGTTTGAGAGCTGTAAAAAAACCATATACACATTTCTTGCATCTTTTAAAAAACATTTGTGCAGCAGATGCACATTTTTATATATGCAAATGTAGAAATTTAACCTATGTTTATTAAAGTGAGTCAGAATATGACCTTTATGTAAGGGTTAAGCAGTGAAATCCAGAGCAGAAGTCGTCTACCTGCCTTTAAAGTGTTATAAAACAAGGTAGAAGTCCTCTTACCTAGTACTGATATTATTCTACAGCTGGTGACTCTGGTGCTAAAGCCATCCTCCATCAGTACAGTGCTCACTCGTTTGTATATGTCCTACATTTTTAGCAAGAATTTGTATGTTAAACATTAAAAGATAACCTATGAGAACACAGCATGATTGTGCATTTTCCACCGAATGCATAAAACACAGCATCAAAACATCAAAGCAACGCCACGCTCCCAATCTGAGTGTTTGTATGACATCAGTGTTTCAGGGTTGATGATGATGATGATATAAAGGAGAAAAAAAAGCCCATTTAAAACAGATGGCAGCCTGAGTTTACGGCACATACCCGAGGATGTCTGCTCCGCTCTATCTGCTGCCGACGGATGTAAACAAACTCACGCTGCAGACGCCGTCACGAGGCAAAGACACTGCAGCTGCCCGCTGGCCCTCGCCCTCTCCTCTCCTCTCCTGCTTTCCATCTTCCTCTCTCTCTTCCCCCCTCTCTCTCTCTCTCTAACAGCTCGCTGCTTCCCAAACATTCGAGCCAATTAACTCTTTCTCTGCCTAGTCTGTCTGCAGCAAAAACAGCATCTCCTCTGCCACTGGGGAAACATCCATCTAACTTTCTTTTCTCTCTCTCAGGATATCAGTTCTCTCTGCTGCTCCCATTTCTCCAAATTTAGTCTGTTTATTTTACTGCATGGACTCGGCTTAAAAAAGACAGTATTGGGAATGAAAATGATCCTGCATATCACATCGGTGCATCCCCATTATCCAACAATGTGATTAAATTAACTCATTCAACACATTTCTGCCCAATGGTGTCAATATTTGTTCTGATATAATACACTTTTTTGATTTTCGACAATAACATTTTACTAGAAAAGTCTATGTTAATGTCATTTTGTTCCACTGTTGGTACTTGACAGTTTTTGATACTGCAGCTTTTTGGAACTTAATAGGCGTAACAGGAGGAACAAGCCTGACTAAAGTGTTTTATAAAGAATAAGATAATTAAGATAATGACTTGAAACTCACCACTACACTAAGCTGGCTCTGCAACTTAGACCAGAACAGATGCAAGCAGGTAATCTGATCAACATGCAGCTTAACAGCAGAGAGAGAAAAGAGTCACAAGATGGGAAAGTGTAGTAAAATATAGTAATTAAAGGCTTTACAGATAACAGCTTTTAAAACTGCACTGTGAAGCTACATCAATCACATTTTTTGCAGGATTAAAATGCCTGATATAACAGATATTTTTTGCAGTGTGGAGATGGCTCGAACACAAAGACCACGGAGAGACAAATCACGTTTTTTGCCATGCTCCACATGGTGGTCCTATCTTTGGCATGCAAACACACAAACACACCGACACAAACACACAGACACACACACACACACATAGTGCAGGTTTCACTCTTCTTTTTTGATGCCTCTCCATTTTCCCCCCAATGCTCGTCAATAATTAATTACGCATGAGAGCTCCCAGCATCAGCAGACCAGTGTGTGTCTGTGTCAAACCACCTCAACTTAACACACTTTAACACAGTGTGTGTGTGTGTGCATCTGTGTAGGAAACACACACACACACACATATATATATAGAGAGAGTATGTTTCAATATAAGTATATATAAAACATTATATAAGATGTTTTGTAACTTAACAGCATGGAGTAAAGACAATATGAAGAAGGGTGTGTCTACTGTTAATAATTAAGTTAAAGGGAAAATAAAGAACCTAAAGACAAACTATAAAATCTGATTTTAGACACTCATCTTCTTACTTTGATTAGAGCTATATTCTCAATCACATATCTGACATATTTTCTTCTCTATTTGTCTTTAATTGGGAAAATAAGTCATAAAAATAATGCTAATGGTGAATTTAAGACTGAGATAAAACTTCACTTTTCCTTAAATGTTCCTTCTCATTTCTTTAATATAAAAGATCTACTTATTGCTCTTGTATTTCTATGTAGCTGTGGAACAATCTCTTCTATTTATGAAATGTATCATTGTGTATTATTTATCTGCAGAAATGTTTTATAACCAGTTTTTTGTTTACCTGATGAGGGCTGATGGGTGATGGAGCGGCCCATGTTTTGGTGAAGAGGGGTGACGCAGCTCGTTAACTTCCCCCTGACTTTCTCTCTATCATTATGTATGTCTCTCCTCGTTATGTAAGCTATATATGTGCTTCTCATCCTCTTCCATCTATTTAAAATAGACGGGCAGCATACAGCTCACATCTGTCATAAATATCACACACACGTGCTCGCTGTATACATGTGCACACACGGACACCTGAGCAACAGAGGGGAACAAATGCACTCCTATTATTCAGTTAGAGGGGGAGAGGGCGACATATGTTTAGCATAAAAACAACTAAATGCATCAAGATAGGATATAAAAGCAACATGTGGCAAACTAAAAAGATGATTAAATATGATTAAAAGCATTAAATTGGAAATAAAATGAAGCTAAAATAGAATATGATGGATACAAACACGAGAATAAGTTAAAGTGCAGTGTGAGATATTAAACCTAAAATATGGATTTAATGATAAAAAGCAGTCGCAAACAGGAAAGTCTTCAGCCGTGATTCAGAAGAACTGTCTTCCCGACAATCTGGTGATCATTTTATTATTTTCAGCAACCGACGAGTAATAAAAAACAAGTGATCACACATTTTTGGACCCTTTAAGTCGCTAATGGTTTGCCACAGCATGCTTTGGCTGTCAATTCACACAGGAGTCTGACTGTTTAAAAAAGGTGAGAAACATGCCAATTAGCTTAACTGTGAAGGTAGAGAACATATAAAAGGATGCTGCTTGGTCCACTGACTCCAGCCACACTTTAAATTAGATAAAAGTTGGATTCTGTCACTGAAATGTTCACGAAGGAGCCGAATCTAATTCATAAAATGAGAAACCCTCAATCTAGCTACTCTAGACTAATTTAGGTGGCTGTTTCTCGACTTAATCCTGAGAGGTTTGGTGATGAAATGCAGGAAATTTGTCATAAATTTCAACCCCCAGACCCCTCCATGCCAAGTATATATCTTTTTGGGATCCCCCCCCCCCCATTTTAAGACACAACCAGGCGGCCGTGCATGTGCCTGTTGTTTGATGAGAGCAAGGACGACAGACGAGGGTGAATCAACAGGCTTCTGCTCGACCCTCTTGGGGATGAGTGGGAGAGTATGATGAGTCACCGCGTGCACACACACACACACACACACACACACACACACACACACACACACACACACACACACACACACACACACACACACACACACACACACACACACACACACACACACACACATTTTAAATTATGACAGAGGAGGATACCCAAGCAATGTGATTTCAAATCTCATCACACTCAATCAGCACAGCTCTGACGGTGTGAATGGCCTGTGTTGTTAAATATGCATCACATCCAATTTAAAAACCTGTTCAACTGAGCCAATTAACAACAAAAGTCACTATAATCGCCTCATTTATTATTATTCTTTTAACACTTAGATACTGTTGAGGGTCTAATTTGACCCAGTTTTCCATTTGAGAGAAGAAAACACACCTTAAAAACTGGAAGAAGAAGGAAGTACTGACATTAAACTGGTTATTAAAATGAATAAATTAATTGCTGTCATGTTGCCCGACAAGTTCCAGACCGGATACGAAGCCGAGACGTTTAATCTGACACCCCTGACAAACTGCTGCTATCATTCTTGTCGGAGTTGGGAAGAAAAAAGGCCTCTGACACATTTACAGCATCCGTTTTTTCAACAAAAGGCAACACCACAACAACAAATCTGCAAGAAAGTTTTGAAAGACGAATAGACAAAGAGAGTGACGAGTGATGATTTATGTAGAAATAGAAAGACTGGGGTTTTCCAAGACTGCAGGTAAAGGAAAACCAACAAGGAAAAACGAGAAGGATGGTTCAAAATAAAATTAAAATAATTGGATTTGGAGCAACTCAATGGTTGCCATGTCTGAGTAAATACTGAGACACTAATAATGATCCAATGTTGTCACATTTGTTGCTGATTCGGCAGATTTTGAGCATCAAAATTCATTCTTGAGATTTAGGAAGAGTAAATGTAACAAAATATTCCAGCTCAAAGGTCTACTTACCAGCTTTCTGAGCTTTCAACCACCTCTCTTGCTACTCTTGACTCCCTCACTGCCAATCCTTGACTCCGGTCTTTGACTTCCACGGCCCTTTCCAAAACCTTCCTGGAACAGAGACAAGCCGGTGAGACTGTGAGGAGATGAGGCTGAAAAGCTCAAAAAAGTCAGGAAATCACAGCTCGGATCATTTTGCCACACAAACTCTGAGACTAACTTGTAATTATAAGCGATATAAAGAAAGTTAATTTGACTCATATGTGCTGTTATTTGCTCATATACAGTCATAACTTCCCCCGACACCAGAACAGAGACAATCAATAATATCCTGCTAGGTTTGCTCACAGTTATAACTGTCAACCACAAGGTTTCAGGTCAACTTCTGTATCATGACGGCATAAATTACTCTTAACTATTAAACATTTTGGTTTTGCTTTTGAATGGTGTCATGTGGCAGGTTTTAGTTATAAGTTGTTTAGTAGTTTACAAGGAATTTGTTGTTTGTTTGGATCCATCTATTTCATATTTCGAGGAGGGGGGTGTCGTCTGGGTTGAAACTCATCACCTGGGGCACCAAATGTGCAAGCCGGTCACTCACCACCTTATTGAAGAGCTTCATCAGCTCTACCCCCCCCCCCCCAAAAAAAATCAATGTCCAGCTGACCTTGACTCATGCACAGCGACGAAAAGAAACTCAAACCTCACCGATGGCACTGCAGGGAAATGTATGGTGAGCGTGCAAAGTCACACACACACACACACACACATTCTCACACACACACACACACACACACACACACACACACACACACACACACACACACACACACACACACAGACTCGGACTCAGCACATGTGCACATACACAGTCAGCACATACACACACACACACTCACTCACTCAGCATAATCAGTACATCGCACTGACCAATGACTAATATACAAGTGTGTGTGTGTGTGTTTGTGTGTGTGTGTGTGTGTGTGTGTGTGTGTGTGTGTAAAAGGATGATTTGTAGGCAACATCACTGCCATACCATGAAATAACCATATCCAGACATGACATGGCAATACTGTACACTCACTCACTCACTCACACACACACACACACACACACACACACACACACACACACACACACACACACACACACACACACAGGAGGAAAATGCACCGTTCCTCACTAAGTTACGTAATACTAGCAGTGTTTCTTAGCCCAGCCACACTCAATGAGCCACTTACACACTTTAATATGTCCTGTCAATGGAGATTATTCCCATTATAAGCCACACTAGCCCAATTATAACCAATTTTCTGCCTCTATTAAGTAACATTTTATACCTGTAGTGACCCTCTTTATGTCCTGCCCTGCAATGCCACACTCAACAGCGTTTTGTCACTGCTTGTTTATAAGTTACATACCATAAATATCAGTGTAGTTTACTCAAATACACAAATGAGTGACTTAGCTTGACTAAACAAGCTTCCCGTTACTGTGCGAAGTAACGTAAACACTGACAAAGCCTGCAGCCGTAAGCCATTAAAGCCAACACAACAGCTCCGGTTTTTGATTTAAAAACTAGTCATAAATAGTCTTCACTTACCGGGTCAAGTTTTGAATGTGTGGTAAAATAAAATATCCGGTTTGTGTTAATGTTGTGAGGAGGAGTGCTCTCTCTCTCTCTCTGCAACCTTCCGCACTGTTTCTGCCTCTGAACTGCAGTCCATGGCCACGCCTCCTGCACGGCATGCCGGCTACGTCATTACGCAGGATCTCACGCAACACGTAGAAATTATAATATAACTCTAAAAGGCCCTAATTAATTAATAAGATTGTACTCAGAAGCATGTTTTTTTCCTGGAGATAAAAAATTCAAGATATAAATTGGAAAAAGGGTTTTTTTTTTTTTTTGCCGTATAGAAGCAGGGGTGAAGCCAGAGATTTTGGGACCTGTGAAAAGATAGATAGATAAGATTAAATTACTAACTGCACAATACTCACTGACACTGAGTTGTGAAAATATAACACTGTTTAGAGAAATGATGAATGTGAAAACAGCTTGCTAATATCAAAGTCTGCATATAGGTCTTTCTACAAGGGGAAACTCCAACATCCAACTGTAGGAACAAGAAAAAAAGCACATTTTTGAGTGGAGTGGGACTTTAAATATAGTCTTGAGTTACTTGAGTATTGTCATTTTATGCCTGGTTAAAAGTAATCATAGTTCTGGTTTGCTTTGATTGGTTGAGGTGAGTATTAAAGGTGGGAAATGTAGAACACTCCCTTACTGAAAGTGGTACTTCATAACAATAATTACAATATTTATTTCTTGACTTGTCAATGTGGAACTTTCCGAGAAGGCGTATGTGTTTATGACTTGTGATTTTCCCTCTAAATGTGTTCATACTTGGCCAATTGTTTGACGGAGCAGGTGTTCAAAGTTTAAATTGTCCTCTGCCGCCATCATGTGGACATCATTTGTAATTGCATGTGTCAAAAAAGCATCAAAACCCTACTTTGCACAAACCCTGCATGAATCACAGCCATAAATCTGTGTCCATGTTAAATGTGTTTAATTCTAACACCCAATAACACTGAATAAGAGCAGGGGTTGGACTTCAAAAATGATGACATCATTTTTATGTTCATGCCGCTGTAAGACAATCAGCTCCACCCAGAAGGCAAGGCACACAGGTGTTGTGTCAAGCAGGTTCTGCAACAGTTGAAACCAGAATTGTTTGCACCTCAGACTTCAGAAGGAGTTGCTGAGTTATTTTATTTATCCTCCTGAAACTTAAACATGACGCATTTTTTATTTCGTTTTGAAACTTTGATATTTTATCACTCTGGACGTGGATCAAAGGAGTTATTATTGGACTAATAATGACGGATTTAAAGGTCTACATGAGACCTATTCAGCACATTTTATTGGCTGCAACCTACTGAAACCACACAACAGACTTTTTTCCCCCCAATGTTTTGGAGCTCATATTTTCAGTGTTTTCTGCCTCACTTTGGAAGTACTTGATCTGTGTTAAACTGTGAAGATGGGGACCCTGATTTGGTCTGAGAGTGGAGCCTTTTGCATGCTCCTGCTCCTCTTGCTCTGCGGTGTCGGAGGGAAATGTGAGCTTCAGGAGCCAAAACCTTCGGTGTCAAACAACCTCCTCACTGTCAAACCTGTCCAAAATGGATTGAATGAGGCGCAGGCCTTTCCTGAGGAGAAGCAGGACAGCCTTCCTATAATTACTATGGATTACCCTCGGATACAGGTCCCCTTTGAGTTTACTCTGTGGATACTGCTGGCCTCCTTTGCCAAAATTGGTATGTTTGGGTGAACCACATGAAAGAAATGTGTCCATGTGGTCTCTTTATGTTAGTGTTTGTGTCAGCATTTGCAACCTGAATAATGCAAGCAACATATCCTTAATTTATAGATGGAGCCTAATCTCATGGTTGTCTTCTCTTCAGGTTTCCACATTTACCATAAAATCACCATCTGGATCCCAGAGTCCTGCCTGCTCATTGGCATCGGCCTCATAGTTGGCGCAATCATGCACTCAGTTAAAGAGGAGCCCCCTGCTGTCCTCAGCTCCAATGTCTTCTTCCTCTACATGCTCCCACCCATCGTCCTGGAAAACGGCTACTTCATGCCCACCAGGCCGTTCTTTGAAAACATCGGCACGGTGATGTGGTACAGCGTGGTGGGAACTCTGTGGAACAGCATCGGCATCGGGATTTCCCTCTTTGCCATCTGCCAGTTTGAGGTGTTTGGACTTCAAGATATCAACCTGCAGGTGAGCAGCAAACGCGGGAAGCACCGGTTGATTGCAAGTCAAAACTGTGACAGAGTAGCAGGATAGTAAAGGTCAAAGGTCATATGCTTCTGTATGTCATTTGTGTGTTCATGTGATTTTGATATTTCAAAGTTTAGCTCTTATTTTTTTATTTGAATCAGTGAAAAACCTTGAAGCAAACAGAAAACTTTAAATCTTTTAAAGTACCAATCTACTGCAGGGTGCAATCTTTTTGCCTTTTCATCCTTTAAAACAAAGCAATATCTACAAGTATATAACCCCCTTTCAGGCCTGAACACATAAAATAATCCAAAGATTAGAGGATCTAAACTTTGGTCTCTTTACATTAATGGGTTTGGAATAAAAAGTGTCTCTAGCATTTCCAAAAACTATAACAGATAAATGTTTCATTCATAGCCCTTGAAACAGTGGTTGAGAAAAAATGTCCTTATGTATCATGTGATATGATCCAAAGCTCTAAGGTCAATTAACACTGATAATTAAAAAGTTCTTTATAAGCTAAAAAGAAGAGGAAATTTAAACCTCTTCAACTTCAAGCTCCAGAACAGCAATTAAATGCATCTTGTGGTGAAACTGTTTTCTGAAATAATGGAGACCTTTCATCACCTAATCATCTAACAAAGGAAGGATGATTTACTGCTGTGTATAAACGTCTCTCTTCGTCTTCTTTTCATTTCATCTATCCCTCGCTTCATTGCAGGAGAACTTGCTGTTTGCGTCCATCATCTCAGCTGTAGACCCAGTGGCTGCGCTGAATGTGTTTGAGGACATCGGGGTGAATGAGCAGATTTATATTGTCATATTTGGGGAGGGACTCTTCAATGATGCTGTCACTGTGGTGAGTACAGCGGTTGTGTGTGTGTGTGTGTGTATAAAACTTAATCCATGTGCACAAAATATCTTGTTGGGCCAGCTTGACATCAAATACCAAAGCTGGGAGATACTGTAGGCGGATTCAGTCTCGGTCTTTTGACATACTAAGCTTTAGAAAGCACATGTGATTTTGTTATTATAACATCATGATGCAGCTTTAATTTCACCCTTTCCTGGTCTTAAAGTCTGACTGTGTGTATGTGACTGCTCTTGCCAATCAAAATCAGTAATGAATGCCTTTAGGTCATTTTATTCACATTATTATTGATACCAAGTACATCACCCACTTATACATTATATTAAGTACTGTATGAGTGTGAGGTGTCACAGTAGAAACATCAGATAATGTATATTGAGATAAGAAAGTATGGCTGGATTTCTCTTTTTTAACAAATGTCTTTCCACTTCGGTGAGTTTGTAGATTAAAGAAAGCTTCAAGTCTGTCTTAAAACAACAGTCAAAGTGCCTTAAATGTGCTGAAATCATTCCTCCTGTTCATATATTGATCATTAAAAGATCCCTTCATAATGCACTTACAAAATCTGTTAGCTTTGTTTTGTGCACAAATGTTTTTAAAAGTTGATCTGAAGTTAATATGAAGCTTCGGATGTCCAAATGAGTCAAATCAAGTAGATGTTTTAAAGTTAGTCTCTTTTAGTGCTAAAGTTCCTCTTTTTGTTACTATACTTCCACCACAGCTCAACAGGGAAACAAAGAGGGAATTTGATGCTAAAAATACTGTAAATGTGTCAGATATCCACTTGATATGACTAACTCACACTACTGAAGCTTCACATCAACTTTTAAATGACTGCGTGGACACAATGTGGATTTTGGCCCCAAACACTTACATTGAAAGTACATTTAAAGGGGATCTTTTATTAGTCATAGTTTCTGTAGTAGAAAAAAGGTAACATGCAACTGTTGCAAACAACAGTGTATCTGTGTGGCCCTTCTCTTCCTCCTCAGTCTAGTTTGACCTGTTCCCCACTGATGAATGGATATGTCAGTCACTTCAAGCCCGCCTTTGCTTTGGCGGTGTTTAACCTGAGAAGCAAGTTTGACTCCACACTAGATAAGCAGCACTTAAACCGGCCTTAAACATGTCAGTATTGCCAGAAAAGTGACTCAAGTCATGTTGACAGACAGGCTGAATAAATATATCTATGTGTGAACACTATCTGCACTGTATGCCCTTCCTTTCCTGACCTTTTATTATCTTTGTCCTCATGTCTTCACAGGCTCTGTACAGTATTTTTTCCTTCGTGACAGACATGTCACTCGTTGAATCAACTGATGTCTTCCTGGGAGTGGCCAGGTTCGTCGTGGTGGGGGTTGGAGGAGTCTTCTTCGGCATCCTGTTTGGTTTTGTGGCAGCGTTCACCACACGTTTCACCCACAACGCCCGTCAGATTGAGCCCCTCTTTATCTTCATGTACAGCTACCTGGCGTACTTGGTGGCCGAGCTGTTCTCCATCTCCAGCGTCTTGGCGTGAGTGGAAACACTGGGTGCAGACCAAAGACAAACACTCAAGTTAGAGGTTAGAGTAATGAAAAGTGAGAAGTTGCAGGTTTAAATACAAAATTCAAGAGGCAGTTGCAGACATGAAGTGAATGAAAAATGGGTAACAGATGCCAGAAATCGGTTTAATTTGGAAAAATCCAACAAGTTCACAAAATGTGTCCAGAATCTGCATCCACAGGATTCGTATGACCTTTTTTTTTTACCAAAGAAAATCAGATAATTATGTCCTGCAGTTTTACAGCTGCCTTGACTGATTCCACAAGCAACAATATACAGTAAAACACAACTCTATACAGTACCTCCAAATTCCAACTAAATTCCTTGTGTTTGTGCGACTTTCCCTGTAGTTTCCCCCCCTGAGGCTGATGCCTGAGTGCTCGCCCAACATTCCCAGCATAAATAGGACTTAAGGTGAAGAGTGACTGAAGCAAGCGGGAAATGAGACAAGTTAAGAAGCAGTTCTGTTGTTTTGTCTGCAGAAAAGGAAAGAAATTTAGATAACAATTAAGAAACTCTCTATAAAAATGATCTGTAGAGCAATATAAGACCCTAAAAAGACCCCACCATATGTCAGATTTTTAAATGCAGCATCACTAATAGAGGTAGTTATACATCTTTTGGGACAATTAGTTCTCATTTGAATGTTGGAACAGTGATGAGATGCATTTCTTCAGGTTTGGTTAAAATCAGACCAGTATCATCTGAAACAGGTAACAGGTAGGATTTGACACAGATTTTATCAAAAAACAATGGCGCCACCTACTGGATGGCCAAAAAAGTGCATTTAAAAAAATACCACAGATGCAGAAATGCCTCATTCTTCACTTTATAGTGTTACAACCCTGGCCTAGGGAACCTGGGCCCAACATGACCAAGAGTCCCCGCTCTTCCCATCACAAAGAATGTGCAGCCAAACCATGGTTGAGGTCCAGAAAACAGCCATTTATTTCATTAATTCGGACAGGAGAAACAAATGCCCAAAACAATAAACTAAACTTCTCAACCTGGCCCTGATCTTAATCTGCACAGAAAACAAGAGAAAACAAGACAAAACTTAAACCTAACTCCTCACTTTATAAACAAGAGAAAAATGGTTCAAACAAAAAGAAAGGGCTTCTCCTCCCTACTGTTGGCTATCCGGACAACAAATAGACATGTTAAGTACTTCATATCACCGACAGCACAACCAGCAGCATGGCCTCCATTGTTGGGAATGGGAAGGAGAGAGGGGCAGAGGTCCAGCAGCAGCCAGTTTAAAAACCAAGTCCAACCAATCAGCCATCAGCAATCCGTCAGCAGACCAGCCGGAACACCTGTAGTCAATCACACTCTGATTGGCAGTCACAGAGCTGGGAGAGAGAGCTGTCACCACACAGGCAAAAACAAAAAACATGGCCCAGAACATAACAATAGGTGTTCAGACATTTACTGTAAATCATTAGAAATAAGTACATAAATAAATAGATAAATCATAATTTATTCAACTTTACATCTTGATCATTCAACCATTTCATACTCTTTCTTTATACAAGGAAAGCCTTTAAAAAGTACATATGTTACCTGAAAATGTTCTTCCATTGTTACATTTATGGATAAAGTCAAATCTAATAAGATGAACCTGAGAAACTGTCCAGGACTAACAGATAGAAAGGGGTTGATGATCAGAGTCACTGAGCTTTAACTGGCACAGGAAGTGGCAAATCATACCTTTGGCCTCTCATGAATGTATACTTGCAGGGTTTCATTTTATTGATTGATTAATTGTGATGGCAAAGGCTCAATCAATCACAAAAGGCTTCATTTTCCCCCTCCTTCCAGCATTATAACGTGTGCCATCACCATGAAGTTCTACGTGGAGGAGAATGTATCTCAGAGATCTTGCACCACCATTCGCCACGTCATCAAGATGCTGGCCACCATCTCCGAAACTCTCATCTTCTTCTTCCTGGGCGTCGTCACCATAACGAGTGATCACGAGTGGAACTGGGCCTACATCATGTTTACACTGGTGTTCGCCTTCATCTGGAGAGTGATCGGTGAGACATTTTACTCAAGAAAAAGTACAGAAGTAGGATTATTATCAGCCAAATATACTTACAGTATCAAAAGGGAAAGTAGTCTTTATGCAAAATGACCTGATTCAGAGAGCTTTGTCAACCAGTGATGAAAAAAAGGTGGAAAAAGTGCACTGGAGAACTAAATATTTGACATAATTTGATTTGCCATATATAGGAAAAAGTTTCTTTTTAAGCATTTCTAAGCTGATTTGTCATTAGATATTTAAAATGTAATGTATTAGTAAAAGTACACAAACTACCTATGATATACCATTCAAATCAAATCTATTTATTGGCAGCACATTGACGTATAACTACAGTCACAACACTGCTAATGTGTTAACAGTAAATGACTGCAAACTCAAAAACATACAGTAAGTTACTGTAAATGATATACAATGGCATGCACTATACCCATAATGCTGTGCAAATTACAGTTAGTTACTGTAAAGATGTTTTATGGCAGATTTATTGGGAATTTTGTGGTATTTAACTGTGAAAAATACAACAAAGGCTAACAGTGTATATACACATTATTTGAGTATTTTAACTGAGTAACCTAATATACTGTTGGTAGGTAATCTAAGATGATGCATTATGTCTTTTTAAATGTATCCTGTGTTTTACCTTGTCTCAAAAGTAACCAAAGTTCCTGTTTCCTTCTGAAAGTAGTGGATTAAAAGTACCCCAAGTACCTTGAAATTGCACTTCCAACACTCTGATTGAGACTGTGATTCATCAGATCTCTTCACTTCTTCCCTGCAGGTATTCTGTTGTTGACTCAGATCATCAACCCCTTCCGTACAATCCAGTTCAATTACAAGGACCAGTTCGGCCTTTCCTATGGAGGCCTGCGAGGGGCAATCTGCTTTGCCCTGGTCTTCACCTTGCCCGGTCACATAAACAGAAAGAATCTGTTTGTCACTGCATCGATCGCCATCATTATATTCACTGTTGTCGTACAGGTGAGACACAACTTCATTATCTATACAAGTACAGTAACAGGTTTTTGGAAGATTTACAATATTGCTTTCTTTTTAGGGTATCAGCATCCGTCCCATCGTAGAATATATAAACATCAGGAGGACCAACAAAGACCTGAACAACATCAATGTAGAGGTTCACAATAGGGTAAGCATTAGCCGTAATGTATTTTCTTTTTAACCCCTATTTAACAGCTTTAGCATCTCTTCTTCTCTTGACTCTAGTTGATAAATCGCTGTGCTTCTGTGTTTTGACCAGGTGATGGAGCACATTGTTAGTGGTATTGAGGACTTGTGTGGCCAATGGAGCCACTACTACTGGAAAGACAAGTAGGATATATCTATTTATCACTGTGTAATAATTAAGAAGAAAAACACAGATTGAAGTATAATATGTCTATTTAGGATATTCTCTATTCCTTTTTTCTGTGTGTCAGGTTTAAAAAGTTCAACGATCGTATTTTGAGGCGCATCTTGCTTCGAGACACCAGGGCAGAGTCCAGTATCGTGTCTCTGTATAAGAAACTGGAGCTGCAGACAGCCATCGAGCTACTGGACACGCCTTTGGGAGACCTGAGTGCAGCGCCATCTATTGTCTCTCTGCAGTAAGTTATTGTACACTTACTGTAAAGTGGGAAAAACTTTATTAATGAGGCTTTTTCTTACATCGAATCTGCAGATTTCAGGTTGTTTGATCCAGAAACACTCCAACTCCTTTTATTATTGCATTATTATAGTATTATAGTATTATTATAGGGATGTAGAGCCATGTCACTTTAATATCTCAACAATTAGAGGATCGATTTCCATAAAAAATTGTAGAGACATTCATGATGGCCAGAGGATGAACCCTACTAACTTTAATGATGGCTTGACTTTCCCTCTACCACCACCATGACGCTGACATTTGTGGCTTTTAATGCAACATCTCAACTGTTACTGAATGATTTTCCATTACATTTGGCCTTCATGTCCCTCTCAGGATATTTGTGGGCCGAGTACAACCTATTAGAGTCGCTAGCATGGCTGTTGTTACACCATAACAGCTTATTAGTGATCTGCAAACAGTAGCAAATGATTTGAATGACACTGATGAAGTTAATAACCAGCTCTGAAACTCTATCTCCTCACTGACTGTCAGGGCAAGTGCATCAGCTTAATGGATGAAACAAAATCTAATTTGGCTCCAGCTGATGATGCAGTTTCCCATCGGGGTGGAAATCTCGCCCATCCTAATTGCAACCCTTCTTAATGTCAGTGCTAATAACAAAACATTAGATTTCATTAACGTCCCCTCATTCACCGTTCACTGCTCTCACCTCCTATCAGCGAGGAGAGGAAGGCAGCGTCTCGACCGAAGAAGAAGTTCATGGCTGCTGACGTGAGGAAAATGCACGACATCCTGTCAAAGAACATGTACAAGATCAGACAGAAGGTAAACAAATCAATAGTGTCACTGTGTTATTGCTTGTGTCCAAAAAAACAGGAAGGTTCAAGTTTATCTGCAACAGAAGCAAGAAAAATCAGTTGTTTCTGCAGGTTTAATAAGTTGTTGGAGTATTTCTGCAGTGTATGCATGAAGGAGGAATATGTGCACTTTCTATGAATTACAGCTGAAATTTGTTTTATAAAATGATATTCTCATTAATTCTGTTACATTGCAGTTGTTTAGTTTGTAATTGTATTCAATCATTGATGCTGGACTTTTCTGAACCTTAAAATTCATCAATTTATATTCAGTTTTTCATAAAGTTGGAGGATTCAGAGACAACAGATTGAAAAGTGACACATTTGCAGCTGGCCGAGACATCTTCACCTTTAGTCCTTTACAAAAAACACTGGATGCTAAACTTCTCACGATACAATAATACTCCAAATGACTGGTAGCCTTGGATTCAGAGTCTTTATTAGATTTCTTGTTACGTGTTACGCCCCAGCTACGGGTTGTCTGAGACACAACATGAAAACAGAGCTCCATCTTTCCCAAGTCTCAAGCAACACAAAAACCCAACAACCTTTAAAACAAATCACGATAACACAAAAGTTTGTCAATTTTAATGTTACCTTGCACCATAAAGTTTACTGTGCATCAACTATATGTTCTTTACACTCATCACTTCTTACCAAATGTCTCTCCTGGTTGTTCAGACGATGGCTTACACCAACAAACACAACCAACCAGACAACAACCCGGCCCGGGAGATTCTGATCCGCAGACATGCAAGCATCAGACGCAGCATGCGTGCTGGAAGTGTCCGTGAGGTGTGTTTCCGTTTTAAAAAATGACTTATGATGATAAATAAGTTCCTACTTTATACTTGCCTGACTCTTATTCTACCTCCTCTTTTTACAGCCTGCAGTGAACATCCCCAAGTCACAGAAGTACTTCTCCCTGCAGCCTGGTGAAGATCTGGAGTCTGGTTTCCTCCTCAGAAGAAGGAGTCATGGTGAGTTCACACTAATAAGAGCATCTTTGTTATTTGATTCACCTGGTGCTTAACTATCTGTGTTGTGTCAGGTGGTGGTGGTGAGTTGTTCCACCTAACAGAGCATCTCCAGGCTTCTGGTGTGTCGCCCCGCTCCTCAACCCGCTCTCAAGTGTCTATGAGGAAGCTGAACACCATCAGGGAGGCTGGGAGTGCAGGAGAGCAACCAGCTGCTACTGGGACGGATGTTGTGGATGAGAGGGGCCCTGGAAGCCTCAGAGGCAGGAAAGCACCACTTCCTGCACCTAGGAGGCACAGCTCCAATCGAGAAGTAGGGGAAGAGCTAGTCGACTCTGAAGGAGAAGGAGAAAGAGAGGAAACTGTGCGTCCTCCTCAGCTACCACCACCTCGAGGATGGGTGCAGGACAACCAGGATCTCAGGGGAAATGGGGCAGGAGACCCACTACTTAGACACTCATCTCAGGGGCCTCGAAGTTCAGGGAGATTATGACAAAAGGCACATGAATGGAGGTAGAGCTGCTCTGGATAAACACCAAAAACAAGCTTTAACTGAAAATCAGGAAAAATATGTGAAAAGACTGATGATTTTATATGAAATAAGGATTCATGATATTAATGTCTCAGGTTTTTTAACTGCTCCTTTTTTAAAGATAAATTATATCTATTTAGTTTTGCCCACTGAGATTTAACTCAACCAGTTGCATTATTTATGCCCTCTGAAATCTGTGAAAAATCTCAGTTTTTTTTATATATATTATTAATAAAATCTGAAAAGCAATGACCTACACCTACTGCCATGTTCTCCATTAAGAAACACACCATTTTATTTGTCTGTCTTTGCAGTGTTTGTTGTTGCACTTAAAAAAAAGAGCATATATTGTTTATTGAGTTGTTTTTTTTTTTAAACATTGTGGTGTGAATGTAATGAGAGAAATGTTGCCAAAGTATTGTATGGAAATAAACTTCAACTCTCTTGTATTCTCTTCACCTAATGATCTCATCAGTGCAATGCACACAAGTTCAACATTAGCTCCCCTGAAGCAAATGACTCCTGAGATGTGTATGAAAAATATCCTGATAAACCCACAATTATAATCTAGCTCTGTGTCCAGCTCCATCATTTATGACCATCATGCATGATAATGGTACTTTGTATGTCCCCCCCCCACTAAAATACTATCCAATGCAACAGATGGTGCCAATGGTAGGAATGGCAGCAATAGTGTTGACTAAAATTAGCAGCAAGTTAAGAACGGAGCCGAAGCCAAAAAAACTGAGTGAAGCTGCTCATGCAAAGTTTTCTTTTTGTAAGGATGAAAAACGCAGTCGTAGCACACAGATCATTGGGTTGTTTTTTTTTACTGGTGGATGCTGAATTGTAGAACATTTTATTATACTACTGATAATAAACTTGATTTATACACTTGCTGCACACCAAGTCAAAAGTGGGGTCAGCGTCCTCCTCTTTTTCTCTGGATTTGGGTTTTGCTTTTTAGCAGCCGAGAGGAACAACATGTTCCACAAACCACATCACTGTCTGAATTCTGTTCATATCTAGCACTACTTTTTTGCAATTTATAGAAATCATGTTTCATTTGTGTGTATATGCTGGATATAATTGTGACTAATGGACTTTAAAAGATGATATTGAGGAAAATAAAAGGGATTATTTTGCTTTTTAAAGATATGTTACTGTGATTTTTTATTTCTTGTCAGTACGCAACACAAAAATGTCCTGTGTCTTGAAGTTTAAATGCAAATTTAACATTTAACATTTCCTGCAACGTTGAATGACTTTAAAGTGATTTCCTTCAGGATGTAGATCCAGTTGGATATGGGCATATGGACATGGAGTTATATTACACTCCACCATTTAAACAGTGCATTTGAAACCAGGCAGAGGACCCATATGTGCTGTTAAACTCAGCAGAGAGAAGAGGCAGCACTAAAAACTCTCCCTCATTTGCTTTAATGTCCTCTTTTATTAGTCTCTCCGACTGTGTGACGGCCCTCCACCCCCGGCATCATCTTTCAGCAAAGTTTACATCGTCATATCTGCCAGGTACACCGAGTTATAACCGAGTTATAAAATATATTTATTTCCTGTAGTGCTTTGTGATAATCTTCTTTCCTAAAAAAGGCACTTCAGACAAACTTGATTCCACTTGAAATTCAGGATGAAACTGAAAGAACGAGCAGAGTAAGGTGTTTGAAATTTTGCTAAAATTATATTTTGAGGAAAACTTTTGTGCTTTCTTATCTGCTGACACAAGAAAAGCATCTAATTTTGACAGGAGTGGATTCTTCAAGCGCTGATGATTTTGTTAAAACTGCAGAAGAGCAGTCATTTCTGTTTATATTTGAGGACTAAAACCTTATGTTGCTTACAAGAACTAATTATTTAGAGAACTTTCTGTTATGTGGAGAGGAGCAGGTGGAGCAAGGCTGAAAAATAACTAATAATTTATTTTAAGCTCATGCAGGCAAAACAAAGCTGGCAGATCAGTCTGAAAACCAGCATTTTAAACACAAACTGAACTGATGAAAACAACGAGGATGCAGGGCTAATGAGACTTGATGCAGAGCAGATGTGGAGCACAGGAGCACAGTTTGGAAACTACCCCCCAAAACACAATATAACTGCACAAACTGTCCCTGAACTTACATGAACACAACTTAACAAGTGCACAACGAGCACAGAGCAAAATGCACTTTAGCTTTTATGTTGCTGTTGATAAAAACATGAATAAATCAGTTTATTGAGTGGCTTATATATCGCAAATTGAACTGAGAGACAAGTGCAGCTCTGAATAACGTAACTACACTTCACTTCAGTACTTAGTTCGTATAAGAGAGAGTATAGCAAGCAACAGTATCTCAAGTAGGCCTTAAATATAATCTGCAAGCTCTCTTATCTGTCCGTCTTCACACTCAGACCTTAGGTCTTAAACTGGGAGAAAACCCTGATGGAGACTGGTGGAGAAACACAGAGTCAAACTAGAACAGAAGCACGACACCTTCATTCATTACACTCTGCATGAATTGACACTTTCACTTCCTTGATTTGATGTATTTCCTGTTGAAAACGGGAAGTGAAAGTGGGACAAAGAGATTGTTCGCAAGTGTAAACCAATAAGATATCAGTCTATCAGTTTGAGAGAGAGAACACAATTTTATTCTAATTAATGCATTAAAAATAGGTTGAAATAATCTTACTTTACATCACTTTACATCAAGAAAAATCCTACTCTAATGAAAAAAATGGCTGCTTTTTGCAGTGCACTCATGATTTCAGGCTCCATTTTCTTTAAAGGTGTAGGGTTTTGTTAAGAAAAACATTTATTAGTATCAGAAAATACTTTAAAGAAGTTGTTTTGCATTGAAAACAGGTCAAATAATCTTAATTTACATCACTTTTTATCACTTGCAGTAAACTCATGATCTCAGGCATTGTTTTCCTGTAAAGAAACAACCATTTTAACTTGGCATTTATTGTACAATTGTGCATTTAAGCTAACGAAGTGCAAAAGTAATTTTTCATGTCACAACTGGCTGTAAATGGTCCCCATTGGCCAACAGGCTCATTAGCCAGCCACCCTGCTTCGCTTTGGGGAAAGTGTTTGTCTTGATTACGCTCGGCTTCCTCGCCTCCTGCACAACTCGCTCTAATTAAAGATGTTCCACTGCGATTAGTAGCATTTCATTATTTACTGAGAAGCACCGCAGTATGAAATTAACAATTTTTTGTAATGTGTGAGGTAATGAAAAAACACAAATAACATGATAAATGCACAAATTTGGGTTATTATGATTAGTAGATCTCATAAGTATAATATGAAGATAAATATGACAATTAAAAAGTAGAGGAGAGCAACTTTAAATACATACGGAGCATCGTTAGGAAATGATCCAGCATGTGGTCATGTGATAAATTTACTTATTTTAAAAGGTTATTGCCTCTTAAATAAACGTCACAGCTTGTATCTTGTTTTCTGCAGTAAATATCTACACATTTACTGTTCTCATTTGGTTTATTTGCTGTCTGTGAGATGAATTATGAAGATGGAGGCTTGAATTTCTCCTTCTTTATAAACATTTAGCCTGTTATTTAACTTTCCGTCTCGAGCACTTACAGCAGCAATTACAGAGGAGTTTCCAGGCAATAAAATATGATCCGTAATGTTGGTTCAAAGAGAAACAGACATAATGAGAATAATCATCGCACACTGTGCACTGGGAGTATAAACTATATTTCCCCATGGGTATCCTTCACTATGGATACACTTTACTACAAAACTAAACTAAGTCAAACATCTTTATTTAACACGTACATACAGTACTGTTTGGGTTCAATTGGAGTGGATTGTAAAATGTATTTTCAGTACTGCTGACTGTATTACAAACTAGTATCCCCCTTTCTTTTTGACTGACTCTAATGCACAGACTCTGGCTGCAAATTACGTCACACAAGCAAGATGGCTGCTCCCGGAAATAAGATATTTTGACTTCGCTTTTGCATAACAACAGGAAGTGGAGACCATGTTTAAATACAGTTGATGGTCCTGGCAAATTTCTGGGAGGAAGCTTTGAAATTATGTTTATATATAATTCAATTGTTTTCCCATTTGCGCTGCATTGGCAAATGTAATCACTTCCTGGTTTCCTGTTTCTTCTTCTTTTCTGAATGAATGTATGAATTTATAAAGAGTTACATTTATATGTCACTCTGAAGTCATAGGGAGGAGGTCGGGGTCACATCCTAATTCCTATGTGTGATCAGGGTTAGGCAACAAAAGCACTTAAGTTGAGGATCCTGAAAGATTGTGGTTTCACTTAAATGTTAATAAGAATAATGTGCAGGTTCACTCAACACTTGCACTAAGTAAGAATGTAAAATGTAAAGTACATCCTCATCAATACAAACTGACTCTATAGCTGTTAAAGATTGTCAGAGTGTATTCAATCAGCTGTGTCCACACATAAAGAGCGAGAGCTGGAAACTGACTTCCTGCATGGATCACCCACTCGATAACCTTTTGACGTTTTATGCAAAGTGAATGGAAATCCAATGGAAACCTGGCTGGTGACAGTTTATGATGTTAGAAGCCGTATGTGCACAACGAATGCATTACACTCCACAATAAATATGATAATAAGTGGTGTGGAACAAAGCCAGCTCATCAAATAAACATCGCTGTCATACATTTTTAATGGCAACAATAGTTTACTGTAACTTATCACAACAAATCTGGGAAGAGGGATGAAGATTCAACCCGTTCACATATGGATGATGATGCTTGATGATCATAAATCTTTTACACCCTGTCAGGAACTGATATATGACCTGCACATGAAGTGTTTTATTACAAAAACAGATGCCCACTATCTGGAATAAATCTCATTATTTTCACAAAATGACTGATAGCAGCAACTTGAAGCACTTCATTTAATATTTTAGAGGATTTAAACTGCAGCAATCTCACTTTTTAATTTTTTTTTTAAAGGTGCATCAATTGAACATCAATTAATCATCGCTCAAATAAGTTAGACACATCATTAAAGAAATGTATCCAACAAAACAAGACAAAGCAGTGAGATGAATGCATTCATTGCTACTGTAGCTACTCCACATATACTGTGTTGTTTTGGAGCGTTGGCTCGGTGCATCCTTATATAAACTCTATATGGTGCAGTAGATGGTGCAGGTGGAAAATCAGCAGCAGACTTTGAAGGAAGTCCGCTTTTACCTGCGTTGATCCCAGCATTAACAATACTGTAACCTTCTTGAGTGCCGCCAAGTTTAGTGATATTCATGTTGTGCAAAACTGGAAGTTCTCAAGGAAGATCTCTTTGTCAACCAGGCTTATGAATATACATTTAAAACCTCCAGGTACAAACACAAGTAGGCAGGGAAGTCATGTGACCAATTTAGAGCCATTTTGTCAGATTTAGGGGAAAACATTTACTCCACAAAACAAGAAGAGCTAAACTTTTGTTTTAAATTACACAAAGGGGAAATTAGGCCTGTTTAGATAATAATAACAAATGTTAGATGATTAAGTTTTCCACCTCAGAATGTGTATTTGCAAAAATCCAACTAACTTAAATGAGAAAATACATCATTTTTTAATATAACTCCTTTCCAGAATGACATGTTTTCTCCATCTGACACCCTTTAAAGCCTGATACATGTCAAAAATATTGAAAATTGGTTAGGATGATGGAAGCATATATGGTGGTTTGGGCTGAAATAACTACTTGGTTTAGTGTATTACTAGAATAAAAAGCAAACTTTCACTGTTGTGTTCCTTTTCAAACCACCCCAACCTCCTCCCCTGCAAGACGTTTAGGTTTGACAACAATATCACGCTTCTTTGTTTCCTTCTTTTATCCCAACTGACAAGATTCATAATTCCTACAGCTGCCATGAGGGTTTTTTGTCACTTTAATGTAACGTTACTCTGGGAATTTACTGAAACAACTGTTGTGTATTTTCTTGTGGAGGACAGTCTCGAATTGCCATTTCATCTTCACTCTCGTTATCCAGTCTGACATGTTGTTCATGAATCTTTTCTTTTCTTTTCTCTCTTTCTTTTTCCGCACAGCTGCCTTGATCTCGCTCACATTTGTGTGGCAATCTTTCAGCTGTCATTTTTCATACACAGAAAAGGTGTGATGTTAATACTCCATTTCGCCTATAAAGCTCAGATTTGGCTCTGTTGTTTTCTCACACAGGGGAACAGTTGGCAATGAACCACCTCTCTGAATTTCTGCTGGGAAAAACATAATCAGGGATGAAGCCAGTGAATCAACTAAGCTGCAACCAAGAACTCAGACAGTCAAAAATTACACTTTTTTTGCATCTTTTTGCGAGTTGTGCCGTTAGCAGACAGTTAAATAAACAAATTGGGGCATGTTTTAAAGTAAACATGAGGATTTGTCGGGTGGAATAAACAGCAAAGGGTCAAATGTTCACATGAATTAATCGGTCCTTTATAAAAAAGCAGCATGTCTTGTCAAAAATGCCTTTCATCCAAAACACTAAACCCCTGCTGTAAAGACGCTTTCAATAACAGCAACAAGAGAAATGCCTCAAATGTTTAAAAAAAACCCCAAACGCCTTCAATATCTTTGCCTGGAGCGAATTTGCATTCTGATCAAGAAACGTCTTTGGATGTGGGAGGAATTGGCAAACATCCTGGTTTATGAACTGTCTGTCAGCTGCTGCGCTGAGATGCTCCTTATGAAGCAGCGCATACTTGCTGTAGTGAGTGGGGAAAGAGAGGAAGAGAGGGAGGAAGAGAGGGAGGAGGAGAGGGAGGAGGAGAGGGAGGAAGAGAGGGAGGAAGAGAGGGAGGGTTTTTTAAATTTTTTTATGTGAAACCATTTACTGCCAGAGAGAGAAACAAAAGGAGTGAAAAATAGATTGTGTGTGTTTTTAAACGTACCGCCTCTGGTGAAGATTGAGTAATAAAGTGGAGCTGCGACATCGGTGAGGAGGAAGAAGAGCATTTACAGCTCAGCAGCTCCGCAGCATCATCATCATCACAGCATCAGCAAGAGTTTCTGCCCTGGAGGCGAGGAGCAGACGCTGGAGGAAAAACTTCACAACTGTAGCTGCTGGGAGTGTGTTAACGGCCGTGTTTTAGAGATTTATTTACCTGATCTAATAGGAATAAGTGTTTGTAGCCTGGTTTCAGATTAAAGAGGCGATCGTGTGAGGCTCAACCATGAACCAAACTGCCTCCGTCTCTCATCAGATTGACTATCAACCAGCCAAAGATTCAAAGGTAGGATGCTCATAATGTGGCTTTTTTTTCTCTTTTGCATCCTCTATCTGCAGATTAAATCATGCAACATGTGAAAAAAAGCATATTAATAGAAAAGTTTTCAGCAGTATGTGGCTTTATTTAAACTTTCTACAATGCAACTGGGGCTGTTTTGTGTCTTCAAGAGAAAGTCAAACCATTTTCTTAGGATTCTTGGTGGATAATTTAGCTTTTTAACCAAACTTACAAGACAATTCTAACAATATAGAAGATAAAAATACAACATGAGCAAAGTCCCAAACCCCTTCTATACAGTATCTTATTTCCCCTTCTTATTATCTGTAAGCACTTGCTGCAAAGTTTCTCTGATTACACAGGCAATTATCCTCCCTGCACTTACTGTTTGCCTTTAATGTTCTCCGGGTAAGAGTGGCCGCCTAAATGTCTAAAAACTAATTTGATTGTAATAGCGCCCGTCCGACTGCACGTTTAAAAGCTTCAAGAGTGTGTGTTTGATTTTCTTTATTGGATTGTTTGACACTTAAAGGAAGTCGGGATCAGCCGGATGTTGGCATATTAGATCTGATATCCTTCCCTCTCTGAAATCCAGCTGTAAAAAAATGTGATTTGTCATTCCAAGCAATTATGAAGCTCCACTAATAGTTCAATAGGAGACACATGAAAATGAAGCAAATATAAGTATTTATTATAAAGATGTTGATGTTTAAGTCTTGTCAACAGTCTTTGGGAGGCTCTGCAGGGAGATTATGTAATTGAGTCCAGACGCTGGCGGTTGTGGTGACGACTTCTGCTGAGGTTGATGAAATAATGAATCTGCAAAGACCGGGGAGATGATGGAGAGGTGGTGATGATGATGCAAGTATAATGGCAGCAGGAAAGCATTAAAGGCAGAGAGAGAGAGTGGGAGACATATTTAAAAAGACAGCCGCAAGATGATGAGATGAACGCAATGAAGCTTGGTGTGACGGTGCTATTGGACGGATGTGCCAGCTGAAGACGAGCCAGGAAGTTATGAGTGAGCGTGTGCATGCTAAAGATTTCCTGTCTGAACTTCTGCTAAAGCTGCATAAACACAATTAGACTAATTTGGGATTTAGGAGCGATGATGTGTGACAATCACAGCTACAGAGCATTCACTGTATTTAAACTTTACATACTGTTTACAACAACATCTGAAACATCTTTATTTTAGCCTTACATTTTACGACTTTTGCACATATATTAGAGTGTGCTGGGCTGAATTTAGCCTGTATTTATTCAAAAATACAAAAATGACATTCATTTAAATCATATTTTTGTGCATATACAAAAACCTGATGACTGATGATATATATGTGGATGAAAAATAGATGTGTGGCTTAAAAGTCATCAGTTCAAAATCATCTTTTTTAAGCAATTCTCATAAAATTAGACACACTCAAAAAGTTTCACAGTGATAAAAGAATGGACAGAGTTAAAAACTGTTTGGTTTTTCACCATTTTAACCATTAAGATGATCCTTGACTGAATGCTGATTAACAGATTAAACACTGATACTGATCACAGTGATGTTTTTTGGCGACCTCTTCATGTTACGTCGCAGTAAAAACACAAGACAGAGGCCCGGGTGGCAGCAGCCAGTAGAATAAAGAAGCATTAAAGAGCTTCATTATTGCTCGCCGTTTATGCAAAGCGGTTCTTAGCTGTGAGCAGATCCCTCAGACAGGGAGAGGAAACGGTCAAAGTATATAATCCTGTACGATCCTGCTACTGCTGCTGCTGCTGTAGGCCCACAGCAGGATGGGAATAATCTGGCAGGACGAAGCTTTGATAAGAGAGAGAACTTGTGCAGAAACAACACTGCAAAAAGTCATTTTTCAAGCGCAGCCTCATGTACTTTATGTTTATTATTGATATCGGATCCACAGCTTGAGTTTTTTACAATCTGAGAAAAATTGAGTTTTTTCAGTGATATATAAAACAAACTGCTTTTGTTTGTGTTTTCATTTGCATTGTTTAGTTTTTAATTGTGTCATAAATCATCGCTCAGTAATCCACCCTCATGTGCCGCCTGGTTTTAGCTGCTTCATAAATAAGCCTCTTGAGATACAGGAGCTGTACATGAACAGTCACCCACCACAAAGCTGCTGATGGAAAACACAGAGATGAAGCTTGGTTTTTTTTTTTTTTTTTTTACTTCTTTTTTTGGGGGGGGGGGTGGGTTGCATTAATGTGAAAATAAGCTTCTTCATTAATATTGGAGATATAACGAGAATTTTATGCAATTTAATAGCTCTGAATCTGATCCTGTTTGTGCCAAAACATTATAATATTATCGTCATGGTGGAAAATGAATTAGCTCATTATGAGACAACAAACTGAATAGTTTTCTCAAGGCTGTCAGCTTCCTAACCTCATTTAGTTCAGACTTGCAACAGATTTTTTTTTACAATTTTAAAATCATATCTCTCACAATGTGACAATATTGTTGGAGCCACTTTATGTGCAAATAGCTATTGAAAGGTTATCAAAATCAACTGTGGAATAAAAGCAGCTAAAATTGCATTTGCCTCCTTTACTAGATCATCCAAATGCACTGGATTTAAGCTGTTACAGTCATTTTCACATAACAAACTACTTTTTTTATTGTAATATAATGCCTTCTAGTTTAAAAAAAAAAGCATTTTTAGGGTTCAATTTGTAAATTCGACTCATTTTATTCCCCTAAACATCAAACATTCAGCATTTTTGCACATTTCTTCTGCTGAAAACAACATTGTTGAACTCACAAGACTATTTTAGAGGTTACCAACTTTATTGATAGACACCACTGTTCATACATCACTATCTATTAAATGAGCCCTTCAAAAAAAAGCATTAAAAATAATTGATAAGGGATATAAAAGTTAATTCACTGTCTGATCGAAGCCCGACAGAGCAGCTGTGGTGACTCCAACATAACAGCTGCCAAACAACTTCACAGCATGTCACTCTCATTTCGGGATGCAACATTATCAGTTACATTAATTATTAGAAGGAGATTATGTAGGAAAAGCTGTAGATGTAGATTTTTTACTGTTTCCCAGAGTCAGAAACTGATAAACGCCTCAGGACAGACTTGCTTTTTAATATATTCAATGTAGGCTGAAGTTGTGTTAAACAGCAATATCTGATGAATTGAATTGAATAACTGCAATTTCAATTCAATTTAATTTACACAGCACTAATCGCAGCAGATGTTACTCCAATATTCCCCCTATGAGCAGAAATATCACAGCTTTTACACGTCATTGGTAATTAAATTAATGTAATAAAAGGAGCAAGTTGTCTTACAAGAGTTTTTATCGCAATAATCCGAACTCACATTTACAGATGATAATGAAGTTCAGCGTGTTTCATCATATTTGTTCAAGCAGTCTCACACATCACAGACATTAGATCGTCCTCAGAGACTTCACAGTTGTTCTTCTAATTAATATGCAGTTGCCCTTTCGTTCATTCATAGCTCTATCTACGTTTCCTCTCGGGTGTTTCTGCCTCTGCGTCTTTCTGCTGAGAAAGAAAAGTTTTGAAGGCTGAATCACAGCTTTGCTTTTCATAATATTTCCACACCTGCAGCTCAGGAGCTTCTCACACTAAGCTTAAACAAAAGAAACACATAATCCCCAGAGAATACATTTCAGCTACACACAGTTTCACACTTATCAAGCATAAATCTATCTAAATACACTTAATTAGAGGTTTTATTTTTCCCCACAACTTCTCTTCTTTGTTTTTTTTAACAGTTGCTTAATAGTAACACAAGATTAAGAAGAACTTTATTGATCCTCTAAGGGAAAATATTGTTAATGCAGATCATAAACTGCAGTAAAATTATCATCATCTGTGATTCATGCTTAATTATTTAACTCGTTTTTAATAATCTAGCAATTAATCTGGTTTTATATGTGGCGTGAGAAAATTCTTTATATAGTGTTTTTATATAGTTGAGTAGATTAAAATGAAAGAAGTGAAAACATCTCTTATGCAGGTGTTATTAATCACTGAAATGCAATTAATTAGATCCCATGGTGCTGGAAGTCTATGAGTTCTTAAAGTTAAATTAATCTTTTGCATCTGAAATATTTACCACAGATGGGAGGAAGCAAGAGGGTGTAAATGATTGCTATGAAGCCTTTGAGGTGATTGACATGGTGAATATTAATCTATAAATGGTGGAATGCTCCTTTTCCTGCTCTATTGCTTTTAGTTTACATTGCACTGGAAGCCCAACTCTTAACTCACTGCATCTTTTATATTTAATCCTCTGCCAACTCAATGTTTCATTTAGTAACTTGCCACTACAGTAATGATCTTTTTACTTAGCTATAACACAGTGTGATACCTTCACTTGAGCATTTAGAGCTGGATTGTGATCTGAATCTGGAAAGTGTCGCATTAAAGGAGCATCGTGCAGAATTTAGTGATACCTAATGATGAGAGTGCAGACTGAATATCCCTACAGCGGCCACGAAAGTCATGAAAAACGCAAAGTGAATGAGTGTTTGGTTTGTCCATCCTGGGCTACTGTACAAGCATGTTGGTGTAATATGATAGCCTCAATGGAAAAGAATCAACTCCCTATATGTAGTTACTAACATTCTGCTACAATACCAAAAAAAAAAAACTTATTAGGAGCTCATATCAAGGTAGGATAAGCCCGTTTGTCCGTGGTGACAGCTGGATTTGAGGAGTCAGACAGGTGTGTCCGCTCTTTCCATTCTTTCTCTTCATCATTGACTTAGTCACAAAGATAACGACAATACAGAAAAGAAATGTGACCCAATTTGACCGTAAAGAAACTGCCTGACAACACAGATTTGATTAATGACTCGTCACAACCCAGAATAAAATGTAGACAGATGAATAATAAGATGAATAAAAAATAAAGAGTGAGGGAAAGATCATGGTTTGGGTAAAAACAACACCACTAAAAACACACATCTTGCTTAAAACACCAACAAAAACAGCTGGAAATGTCCTGATGTTGTACTAAAAACACCCATGAGCACCTAATAAGTGTGTTTTTGGTATTGCAGAAGTATCAAAGTAACTGGATTTCGCTCAATTTGATGACTTTTCATAGTTGAGTTCTTTCTTTTCTGTGATCTAGGCTCCTTTCTTTCAAAATATCTGATTTGAACTCATTTCCATGTGAAGTGCTAACAGAGGCAGGTCAGAAATATGACTTTTGCCATTTCGAGAGCTGTAACTCAGGTGAGAAGTTCTATGCTGGAAGGGTTTAGACTTTCATATGAGATATGAGGCCATAAATGTAGTTTAATTAACTGTTATGTCCAATGTGGGGAATAAATTTCACCCTCAGTGCTTGAAAAAGTTAGTAAGACTGACTTTAATAATGTTTTATGCATCTGAAAGTCAGATTTTCTACCATTTTATGCCTTACAACCCATATAATCATGTATTAGTAGCATAAAATCTAGATTTATAACGTAAATTTCATCCCGTTTCCCACCATGTATTTTCATTTTTTATTCAATTTATTCATGCTTTTGCTATTTGATAATCATAACTCTTCCTCTCTGTCTCCTCATTTCTTCTGTTGCTGTGATGATCACGCCGATTGTTGCTAAGTAACTTGTTATTTCAGGAAATCATTATCATATACATATATATTTATATATTTATATCAGTCAAATCCTATTTGCACGAGGTCAGAGGAGTGGGAGTGTGTTCGTACGCTGGAGTTTGCAATGAGTCACTTCTGAGAGCGCCGAGGACATTTTCATCCTCCAAAGCTGTTCTTCTTACATCTTTGGAATTGTCGTTGACACCTCGGTGATCTTTTAACGCGGCAAATTGTACGTTAAAGCTTTTTTTTGATGTTGCATTAGTTCACAATGAAAAGACCAAATACCTGCAACTGATGGTCAGAGATTGTATGTGTGTGGGAAGTGACCGATCCTTAGGAGCAGAAGGAGGAAAATGACAACACGAGCTCTCTTTATCTGCAGCTGGATTAAATCATCTTCTCATTTTCAATATCCTGCGTTTGGTTTTCAGCTGAAAGCGAGAAATTAAATGACAAAATTGAACAAAAAAAAGCGAGTATAATCCTTACACAGAGAGACAGAGAGACATTCTTTTGAACTATATTATTATAATCCAACATTACCCAGAAATTAATGACATTAGCTGTTTTAATTATGTTTCCATTTACATGATATTAAGACTCATCTGTTTGGTGATAATGAACTCCACGGCTCCAATTTTCTCTCTCACAAATGGCTCAAATTAATTCAAAAGGCTGTTTTAATGTTTACTTACTGACAACATGAGAATTAACCGCCACATTTAAGGCATTTGCTGAAGTTTAATGCTGTTTTGCAACCTTCAAAAATGTATTAATGTGCCTATCTGAGTTTCTAAATGTGAAATGTGAAATGTGAAGCTGTTTTTTTTGGTTCCAGGACCTGAAATGAGCTGAACTCCCAACCCTGAAACCTGTGAAACCGAACAGATTGCCATAATGACGAGGCCCTTAGCAAGCCAAATCACAGTGGAAAATAATTAAATAAAAAAAATATCACTGAATATCCACATTAACCAATGCCATCTGTTACCGTGGAGATGGACATGGAGTAAAAAAGCAGGCCCTCCTAATTAGCATGTGAGAGGTGGAGGAAGATGACTAATCCATATCTCAGCCGTCCTCATCATCATCGACTTTACTGTGCTGGGGATGCTCATAAATCTCTGATTAGCATGTTAGCCTCTGAGACATTGATATGCTTCAGTAGCTCATTTTTACCCCTCCTACTTACTCATTTAACGACTGTAGATGTGTCTAAACGTGTATTATATCACACACATTTAAAAAAGGAACATTAGATTTAAATAAAAGGATTTGAGGTGTAGAAATCCCAAATGTAGAATGGCCCACACTGTTATCATGTGTAGGATATAAAAGTACTGTGGACATAATAGCAGTATTATTACTACTACTACTACACAAGCCATGTTTATTTATGGAGTGTATTGCATAAATAAGATCAATTGAAAATGCTTTACTTGATTCATAAAAACATTAAAATACTACCCCTTTCCAAACAGTTTTAAATTAAAAAAGTTAAGAACGGAATAAAAACATAATAAGTAACAGACAACTTACACTTCCAGTTTATAATGTAAGGCAATTCAAATTTAAGCTTATATTAAACTTTAGGGTAGCACATTCCCAAACATGTTTTTAAATCAGTTGACACATAATAAATCTGCAGCTTTTAAGGCCACTGAGCATCTGCTTCACCCACCTACTTATTCAGACCTGAACATTACAAAGTGACTGCACTTATTAAGTAATAAAGTCAGAGCATGCAGGAGTATATTACTGAATGAATGCATGTCTAGTTTTTGCCACTAGAGGGCAGTCTGTCACAGGACTGCTCTGCACTGCCGTCAAAGCTTTCAGATGGATTTCTCCTGACATCACGTGACGTAATGTGAAATCAGAAAAGCTGCTGACCTCCAGCTGTTTTATCACAGGCTGTAATAATTAAAAAACTGGGAGGAAAAGTCATATCATATTCCTTTTAACCATTCAAAGTACGTCATTTGATGATTCTAATTAAATGTTCTTTGATTTTTATTCATAACTGCATCAAGTAAATGTCACAGAAACATGTGTATAAGCTGATTTGAGTTCAGGTGCAGTCATCTAATATATGCATGCACTCATTCCACATAAAACCATCAAATAAAGCTTTGATATTTAAACCCACAATGCCTGACATCCACCTGTTCTCATCACAGCCACCTGATTAACTGCATCAGCTGTGTTTTATGTACCTCACCCTTGTTGCACATGTCCGTGTTTTACTTTGATGTGATTTATTTTTGGGCCAGTGAGTCAGACTGTGGCTCACGCGGCACCGAGTACCACGAAGAATCATCTCAGGTTAGTCTGCTCTGACATATAATTTTACAAACCAAGGGCAGTGCTGCAAAACTCACAAAATATACACACTGGATGTGCACAAATTAGATGTTTAGAAGCTCCTGGGATGTAAGTGTGCTGTGATGATTGTCTGCGTTGTTCTCTGCAGCTTCAGGATTCATGTTGGAAGTGTTTGGAGTAAGATACCCAGAGTTTAATCCCATGTCAAGCATTAGCTAAGTGCCAAAAATTAAATTATGGATGTGGTTTTGTGGTGATTTGCACTTTTTTTTTTGGTGGGTTCTTTCATTTTTTAATTAACATGAAGGATCCACCTGAAATTTTGTATTAAATTTTTATCCTGGGTAATTTCTCTGAGCCAGTCAGTGTTACAAACCCCAAAAAAGAGGAAAGAGCTCTAAAATTTGAAAGATTTCACTCAAAAATACTACACATCAACTTTCCAAGTGTTATTAAATTCATGCTTAAAGTCTCCCTTCACTCAAAAACATGTTTTTCTTCTCGCTGGATGCTTGAACTTCACTGTGCACAATGATTTATATGCATGATTTGTGACAACACAACTAGTTTGGAGCCAATCGTGCTCAAGTATGCAACTTAAACAAGTGATGTAGACTTTACAGTGAAGTAGGAGACAATTTCTGTCCAGCAGTAAAACTTCAGAAATTAAATATATTTGCATATTCATAGTTTCTGGAATTTTTAATGAGGGAGAATTAAAGAGGAGATGCCATTTTTAGGATTTTAACGAGGTAATTATCATTTTGTGTGTGTGCGTGTGTGTGTGCAGAAACCATATCAGACACACATTATTGTTCCAAGAAGAGTATTTTTTTTTTAAATATGTCTTAATACATGTCTGGAGGGGATCTTAAATATTTCAAAACCTGAAAATGATTCCCTCCTGCAAAGCTTCACACTGTTTAGGTGTTCAGGCAATCAGGAGGAGCACCAAATGGGCTACCAGTAAGGCTTATAGTTGGCAACAAAAAGGTAGTCAGGGGGAAAATAAATAAATAAATAAATAAACAGACAGAAGCAGGAAAGCAGGTCTAAGTCAGCGTTCATGTAAAATGTTTTTCCAGACAGTAATTACATGCAGCCGAGTTGGAGAAAGCTTTTAAAGTAAATCCAAGTGGAGCGTATCAGTGTTGACAAACCAGCACTGCAGGCAGTTACTCTACATCTGAATAAAATACAATATTAACACATGCAACTAAACACTGGGTGCAAAAAACCTTATAAAAGTAGCTAATTTATGGTATTTAATAGTGTGACATAAAGCACAAATAGCAGACTGATTAAGATACTTCAGTAGTGGCTGTGCTTCTCTGTGGGAGGGTCTAATAAAAGGAGATGAGGGTCAGGTGTGTAGAGAGGAGCAGGGTCATGTATTTGGCTCTCAAGATGGCAATTGGAGGAAATATTAGGAGAAGGAAGATGGTCTGAATCTGAAGAGGAAGACAGAATAATGCTAACAAGCTTCCCAAGTCATTTATCCTTCAGCTTTGAGAACAAAACTGTGAGAACAAAGCTAAAAAAAACCCGGAATAACCATAAAAACAAGAGAATTTGCAATGATTTTTCACCCAACAATCATTATTTTTGTGCAGCAATTAACAGCCATTATCAACACAGCTAATAACCGTCATTGGCACTGTTAGCGTTCATCTCTGGAAACAGCATGTACCTTCAGTTTGCACCACGTCTTTATCACAGTGAAACACGCAGGATGTGATGCCTTCACTCTCCAGCTGCCGTTCTTTCCCTCCATTATCAGGAGTAGACTGAAAAGCACAGATTATTTCAGACATGTTTCCCCAGTTTGTCCTTCTTATGGCTGCTACAGGTAGTTTTATTCAGCATATATGAAACATGAACATTGATATCACTGTTCATCGCTGTTAATTTTATGCAAAGCAGATAATTATCAGTTAATAATCTTTAATTGCTACTGGTGGACAGTCACAGTTGGTCCAGGATAGAGCCTGAAAGAGAAAACCAGAGAGAGAGGGAGATAAGGGAGGGCTGAGCAGCTCTGCGACGCCTCGGACTAATAAAAGCTTTTCTCTTAATCAGTAATGAACTCTGTGGTCTGTGGCTTTCTCTCCAGGTTGTAATACGCGAGGTTAGAGACGGTTTTAAAATGTGTGAATGTGGCCATGTGGTGGTTGTGAAAAGCACTCTCTCTGAAAAAGACACGTTTTTAAATCAGGCACAGACTCTGAAAACCTGAATTTATGGCTGGATTAACCTCCTAAATGGTTCTGGAGCAGTAGTTTGTTGTTTTGCCCCTATTGAGCCCTACTGTAGCTTTCTAGTACTGAAATGAATTTGAAGATCAATCAATTCAATTGACCGGTTCACTGGTAGCATTTCTTGTATCATTATGTTTTCCATTATAGTAAACTCAAAATCTTTATTTTTTTGATGGGCAAAACAACAGTTAAGCTGTATGAATGTGTTAAACTGGACATCTGGGAGTAATAATGTGCATTTCTCAATGTTCCACCCCGAAGAACTCTATGAAAATCTATGTTTCTACTGAAGGAACATCATCAAATAGATACATAAAACAACACAAATAACATATCACACTGAGATAACATAAAGATAATGATTAAAACAACATGCAGCTACATGTTTTCAATGACATCAGCATCCATAGCAACCACCATAGCAACAATAGAAAGTCTGAAAAGTCTTTTTTTAATGACAATGAAATTAATGACAGTACTGATTTATTAGCTGTAACGATACATCATCATGCAGCACCAGTGCAAATATAAAGAACAGAAACATGCACTAATTAAAACATACTTATGAATAATATATTCCATTCCTGCCAAGTCTGTTCCACTAGATGGCACTACAGTTTACATACTGCACCTTTAAAATATTGCATTTTCCACTGAGAATAAAAGTAATGTCAGCCATTATTTTTTTCCTTTTTTTGCAGAGAGAAATTTGGCAGTGTACGCAGTGTAGGGATCTCACAATTTTAGAGCGTTAATGTGAAACTAATACGTTTTGCGCTGTGGACCGATGTCGCTTTTGCACATATTCACATGAGACTGGGTTGGCTGGGAAGTTATCACACACACACACACACACACACACACACACACACACACACACACACACACACACACACACACACACACACACACACACACACACACACACACACACACACACACACACACACACACACATATAGTTCACCATCTCTTCCAGCTCAGCAGCACCTCTTACTTTAATTTCTATAATCTGTCTAAGCAGGTTTGGTTGACTTTGAACTCCTGCTGCGTGGCAGAGACGACGTTGAGGTTTGAATCCCTCCCTCAGGACTGAAACCCCCTCTAGGCTCTCTATTGCTGTCTGTCAACCTTCCTGCTGCGCCGATGCCTTGATTTATAGATGTCAGAAATGTGCAGCTTTTAATCTTCTTAGACAAACCACTGGCAAATTTAAGGCCTTTTAAGATCCGATTTTCTTTCACTGGGTAGGTTTCAACTTCTCTTAAAGGAATATTTCACCCTGAATTTTATTGTTTGGTTTTTTTTTTTTATTCCTCTCATAGAAAAACTCTTTTTGGTTTTGGTGTCAGTATAGCAGGAAAAGGGGGTTCTCTGACTGATTTCTACACCCATGGTAGACATTTAGAAGTGTAAGAAGTCTCTTTTGAAGTAGACATACAAAGATTTGGTGTTTTTATTTTTGTTACTTCTGTTAGATGTTTGAGCCTCTCTGTGCAGAACGAGATTTGTTTTCACATCCATCTGCCTAAGGAGGAAAGTTTCTCCAAACTCAGCTTAAATCTCAATCTAAGGCCTGACTTCACAGCTAGTCGTGGTCCAGTATTCAAACATGATGCTCCAGAGCACAAACACTGAGAATGGACTTTCAGGTCTGTAAATCATGCAGAGATATACCAGCAGAGACCTAGAAAGGTGCATATACGTCCCTTTTAAGAATTTTAAAGAAGTACTTTAATATTTATGTGTGTGAAAAATCACAGTAGACACAAATTACAACAACACACAAACATCCAGCTGCAGGAACACGAAGAAAACACATATTTTAAGAGTGGAACGCACACGAGATGCTACTTCACAGCTATGTTGCTTTACAATACTTACTGAGTAAAGCTCTCTCTTCCTTCTAAACGCTTCTTTTAAACCCACTTTTGCCTGATTGTCATTTTAACTCAGAGTGAATTCAGCTCAACGGAGCCTCGGTGTCACCAGCAGGCAAATCCCCCCTGACATAGAATTAGATTATCAGACTGATGATGCCAAGTGAAACTGGGTTTTACTTATGAATGACACCATTTGTTAAGTAGTAAAATCAGAACAGAGCAGAGGGGTTTCGTGTGTGTGTGTGTGTGTGTGTGTGTGTGTGTGTGTGTGTGTGTGTGTGTGTGCATGTGTGCGTGTGTGCATGTGTGTGTGCATGTGTGTGTGTGCACCAGACATCTGTTTACTCTGAAGAGAAAAACCAGACAGACACGCTGTTGGCAAGAGCAGGAGTACAAGCTATCTTTTACTTGCTGGTAGTCTTGTTTATTTGCAGAACAAATGCATATTTTATGTTTTTTATATTTATTTTTTATTTCGGCAACGCTGCCCACTTTTTTAAGAGTGTGAAATTGTTGGACTCGAGCGTCTCGGAGTTTTAATGCTTCACTTCAGATTGTTTTGACTGGAGAGAGAGACGTCGACGTGATGGATCCAGAGCTCAGGTTCATAGAGGTGAGGTGTCAGCACACTCTTATTTATCCAAATCACACTGCTGTGGTTCATGTTGTTGGGGTGGGGGGGAGGGTTAAGACATGTGGGCCTTCAGCCAACAGTTTAAAATCTTGAACTACTAAAATATCAAGAGAATCCACTTTTTTTGGATCTTGATAGTGTCGGTATTTAACATATAAAAACTAGTCTGTCTCTGTATGCTGTGTTAAATCAACACCAACAAACAGTATGTGACAAGGTGACAGACCTCAATTGAGATGAATGAGTCCCAAGAGCGTTCGCAGCCGCCTGGGAGCGTCGAAGCCTCTGAGAAATAGAAACACATCCTCGGGGAAGCAAAGTGTGTCAGCCTGTTGTTGTGTGTGAGAGTCGGCTAAATGAGCTCGAGTGTGTGTGTGTGTGTGTTTTTTGTGAGATTTGAAAAGCCAATAGTCTCATCTCAACCAGGTTTATTTGTTTTAGGCTGAAAGATGTTTCATTGAGAGAAATCCTACAGCAAATGAGAGCTTCACGCAGGTTTTTAGAAGCTTGAGGGAGTGTGAGTTTGTGAAAGGTGCTTTCATTTATTTATCCGATGACCCTCTCTGGACAGACTCCTTGTCCTCTACCTGCAGGAGTCTGATGAGAAGAGTCAAGTCATCAGGGAGATTTAGCTCACCTGGACTGATTGCTTTCTATATAAACTTCTTAAGACTTCTGGTTGTGTTTAGGTTCATTTACCTTCTTAATTATGTACAACTCTCATGTCTCCTCTCCTTTGTCCAGCCTTGAGCCGGTTTGAGCCAAGAGACATTAGGTGTCAGAGGTCTCTCCACGATATGATGAAAAGAAAACTTGAAATTATATCATTTTATTTGCTTTGAGCCAACCCATCTATCCAATTTTCTGCTGTTTATCTGGTCCGGGTCATGGTGGGAGCAGGCTAAGTAAAGTATCCAAAGATATAAGTCTTCATTACTTTTCTCCACCTCCTCCTTGGTGATTTTCCCAAACCCGACGGGACATCTTATCTCCTCAGCATGTTCTGGGTTTGCCCTCAGGCCTTGTCCCAGCTGGACTAAAGCCTCCATATTGTAGGAAATAACATCCCAGGGCTCAACTGGCTCTTCTTTTTTTCCCCAATGTGACGACGCAGCATTTATACATCAAGATGTGGATGTCTGAGCTTTAGGACACCCTGCAAAGGAAACTCATTTCTGTGGCTTGAAGGGGTTTGCTGTAATGCTTGGCTCCTTCTTTACCTTCCTTCCTTTCCTTTCTGGGGTCATAGTAATCTTTCTATCCATGTTCATTAAGCCAATCAGCACCTGTAGATGCTGTTTTTTAAATATCGCTGCAATTTTGCCATTCACTCCTATTAGTGTGCAATCATGCTATACATTTCCAATTGATCTCTCCTTATTGAACTGGCTTAAAAAAAAAAAGGTCCACCAATCGGTGCACAGCAGCCATTCCCGCAATCAACCAATCGCCCTTCGGCTCTGGTCCATTTGCATTTTGACACACACAAAAAAGAATCTTTAAAACAAATTGCGACTACAATCGTAACACAGGTCAATCATTTGTTATGTCGTGTTAGACTGAATAAAGACGCACGTTTTTAGACCTTGTAGCAATTTAGGTTTGACTCAATCAGCGACCTATCTGGTTGTTGCGTCTGACAAACAACGATCTGCCGTCAAACACCTCAAAATCTAACGTGACTCAGAGGAAGTCTCTCCAGGCGAACACCTCACCCAGTAAAAACCCCCAATGGCAGAATTTACAGCCCCTGCAGTTCTGACAGCGCGCCCCTCTTCCTGTGGATGCTCAGCTGACTGGAGCTCAATCAAGCGGTCAGACAGTCGCAGCACCGCCGGCGTTGCACCTCGGGCTCGTTCAATAAACCTTGACCTACTTCTTTTCTAGGTCAAGTTACTGGATTCAGTTTTTCTTTCTTTCTTTCTTAAAATCTCGGCTCTTGACATGGGTTTGTTGTCTATTAGTGTCCACAGAGACTCATCAGGCATGTTTGAATGTGTTTTTATTGACATTTTAGTGAGGATAATGTAAATATTAAAGATAGTAGGGTTGATTAGCGTAATGTGCATTTATCTCTTTTTCTATTCAATTATTTTAAAGCTAACTAGTATATGCGTACTGTATAAGCTTTATTGTTTCACATTACACATACAAGCTACTACTTTTTAAACCAATCTAACAAAGAAAGCAAAAAATGATAGCCCTACTAAATAAAATGACCAAATATGGGTATGTACATTTCAGAATATTTTGGCAGATAAGGTTGCTTTGTATAAATCAAAGTATTTCTAAGCCTTAACAACTAGTGTCCCAGATTATAAAATCCACAAATTCTGAAACTATTGGGCACAATAACACTAATATATATGCCATTTTTCTTTTGAGTACAATATCTCAAAATTGTCTTCTGATTTAATAAGAAAACATTTTTTGGGATTTCATAATGATATAATAAGGTGTTGATCTAATGTACTGGATTCATATGTAAATATGGTACACATCATGTCAGAATTGTCCCACATTACTAATCCACCCTATAATTCACTTTATTTGTGTTTTTAAGCAGAAACAGACAAAGCAAACTACCAAGAATAAATCCTTCATTATATATATCACCTGCGTTGAAGCTGCCTGTGTTCATGGCCTCGATTCATCCGACACCCCAGTTTGCGTAACTCTTACTCACATACGCTTTAGTGATGTAAGCTTTTTATAGAGTCACAGAAAAACAACAATTTTATGTTGTTTATTCTTGATCTTGAAAGCTTACCCCTGTCATTTACCCCGAACTCAACCCCCCCCTCCCCACCACCACCACACCACCACCCCTCCCCTTCCCCATCGGATCCTGGAAACATTATGAATCCCTGTGTGTGGATTAAAATATCCATGTGTGTCATCACCCGGGATGACTAATATGTTTTGCAGGTACACAGCTCTTTCATCTGTCAGCAGCGCTACGCTCCCACTCACACTTTATTGTCTTTTGTGTGTGCATTAATTTTTGTATTTCTATAAATGGAAATAAAGGCCTTCGAGAGATATAAAGCTTTACCCTTTGCTGAAAAACTGGTGGCACATTTTCTTTAATTCTTATTATTATTTACAGTCAGGTTGGTTCTGTAGTAAATGATCTGCTTTTTAAACATATACTGTATGAGTAGGGTATTAAATCTCCTGGAGGCAGCAGTAAATATCTCTCATTTTTAAGAATTCGGGCTAGTAGAAACATGAAGAGACGCAGTGAAGTGAAGTATTTCAAAACTCCAGTCTGCTCTTATCAGGACTTCACCTTCGAGCCTTCAGGGTCAATTAACCTGCTTAGAAACTCTGTCGAACCGATCCTCAGCGGTTCCCAACTCGGAGCCCTGCAGGCTTCCATACTGGAGGCAGGTTAATTACATTCACCTGGCGTCCCAGGTGTAAATTAGTCCCCGATTAGACAGCAGGAGTGAAACCCTGAAGATTCAAGGAACGGAGAGGAGGAGGAGGAAGAGGAGGAAGAGGAGGAGGAGGAGGAGGAGGAGGAGGAGGAGGAGGAAGAAGAGGAATCATGACCCTTCTGGCTCGTGACCCATTAAAACAAAGTGTTGCCTGTTCGCTGCCTCTGGCAAAGACTGCTGGTTGAAATCATTGTAATTTTTGTGATGGTCCCGGCCTGAGAGGAGGCAGAGAAACTCAAAACTGCTTAAAGCACACGTTCACAGTTTTTAGATCAGCTGTGTTAAACCCTGTATTTAAAGTGTATTTAAAAGTTGATCTGAAGCTAATATGAAGCTTCAGCCGTCCAAATGAGTCAAATCAATATGTTTCAACGTTACAGCGTTTTTAGTGCCAAAGTTCCTCTTTTTGTTACTATACTTCCACCACAGCTCAACAGGGAAACACAAAGAGGGAAGTTGATGCTTAAAAGACTGTAAATGTGTCAGATATCCACTTAATATGACTAACTCAGACTGCTGAAGCTTCATATAAGCTCCACATCAACTTTTAAATGCATTTTTACTCTAGCACACTGTAGATTTTAGCCCCCATTACTTACATTAAAAGCACATTTGAAGGGTATCTTTTAATAGCCAGTATGAACCGGAGGAATAATTTTACCGTTCATATGGACACATGACTGTTATTTTAAGACACACTTGAAAAATGGTGAGCCTATCCTTTCACATTTTAAAAGAAAAGACACAAAAATGACAGAAAAGATCATAAAATAGACACCCCCCCCCCCCCCCCCCCCCCCCACAGGAGAGATGAGCACTATAATAGGCGATAAACATGACAATAAAAGTGTTCATTAAGTCATTTTGTTGTTCAATAAAAGGCAATACCACACATTTGTTTCTGCAGTCGTCATATTGATGATGGTAGTTGTTGCAGCTATTGTATGAGGCAAACACACAAAGGCATGAAGGCTTTTTGCACAACAAACACGCAAAGAGAGAGTAGCTTGTGGAAAGAGTGTAGTGATGGTCTCTGCCTCAGGGACATTAGTGAACTTCCCAAACACCAGCAGAGGTCAGAGAGAGAGAAAGGGAGAGGGAGAGAGAAAGAGAGAGAGAGAGAGAGAGAGAGAGAGAGAGAGAGAGAGAGAGAGAGAGAGAGAGAGAGAGAGAGAGAGAGATCATCTCCATTTGGTCTCTGATTCCGCCCGTTAAATATTTAATGGTGAAGAGATAGAGAGTCAAACCCAAGCTTTGAGGATCCTTTCCATCTCTGTTCCTGCCTTTTCTCGCTCTTCCTCCATCGTCTTCAACCTCTCATCCATCCTCCCATTTGCTCGTTATTGCTTCCCCCTCCTCTATTTTCTTCCTGCTGAATTTTTGATCATTTACCTCCCTTGTTGACCTCTCGCCTCTCCTCCGTGTTTCATGCTCAAACTTGAGTTACGGCACGTCTGATGATTTTTATTCATCGCTGTCAATAACCCTCGAAGCTAAAATGCACTTCTTAACACTCAATTTTAACAGGATTTTTTTAGGCTGTGCCCCCAAAATCTTACTAATATAAAGTTGCTTCACACTTGTGTTTCTCCAATTTTGATGCTTAATAACATGTGGTAACAAATGAGGTACAAACATACCAGTTTTCTGTGGATTCATTTTGAGCAGGAGATGCAGCGTCTGTAAATCAGCCTGCCAAAAAAAAAAGCTGTTTTTTTACATTAACATCTTGCCTTGCAGTACTTTTTTTCACCTCTCAACCGGGGAGATGTTGTGCCTGGAATTTTAACAAGCTTACTCTCTATTTATCTCCAAGACTTCTACCCTTTGAGATGTCTATATATTATGTGAAATGATTTCAGCTGAAGATAAGACACCGAATGCCAAATTCTGACTGTAAATGAAGGCTGAAACTTATCATTTCCAATTGAGATTTTTACCAAAAAAGCTGCAGATTTTCTTAGAGCTCGGAGCTGTTTCTCATCTTCTGTCTTGTTACTTGATGTTTTCTGTGATAAAATCTCAGACTTGGCTTTAAATGACCTCTAATTCTAACATTATTTATGAATCTATCTCCCTGTAAAGGACTTGAAAGACATTGGCAAAGCTTTATCACCTCTTAACACAAGTCTCTGCCACAGCCTGCCCATGTAGCTGACACAAATAATACCATTTCCAATATATATATAAAGAGGAGGGGGTAAGCTGGTGAATCAGAGCAGAGATCAAACAGAAATTTCTTGTGACAGGTTAATCAATCATCTCGCCGCCTCCATCCCTGGAGGGATAAAACTGCTTTGTCACTTTGCCTCTGCGCTATGTGTTTAACCTTAACCTAAAGATAAACCTGTCTGCTCCTGACTGTAAATAATTATTAAATGAATCTCTTATGGGAGCAACCAACTTCTTTACTTTAGGCCATTTGGTCCCCAGAAGTGTGGAAATGCAAGGAGGCAAACACGAGGAGACAAATATCCTCAGGCTGGTTTGTCTTTTGCCGTCTACTCCATCTTCATTTGTATTTTATTTTTTATATTTTTTTCCATTTCCCTCCCTCCTGTTATCTTCATTATTTTTAGATGGGATAGCTGCTACAGTATGGGTGTGCATGTGTGTGTTGGTGGAGTTTGTGCCTTGAGGGTTTTCTCTGTGACACCTATCAGTTTGCATCCCAGTCACTTGGCAGCAGGAAAGGCCAGCGGGTTACCGATCTGCTCGATTGTCTCGCTTCATTCTCCTCTGAAGGGATTTGATGATGGAGCCTCGGCCCGGTTCATTCTCCGATGGCACACCGGGGCTATAATCCCATAATTTATTTCCAAGGGGTATTCTAATACTAGATATCACTGTAAGAGCTTTTAGTCCCTGAAGTGATACTGTAGGAACGGTAGAGTGACATCATTGGAGGTAAAAATACCACAAAATGCAAGACGAGGGGCACACTGTAAGTCCCTTTGGGGATATTACAATTCAATGCAAATACAAATCTCCTCTTTTCTGCAGCCTAATAGAAAATAATCAGTGTGTTCTTTTAGGATAAGCAAGATAAAAGTTCCTTAAATAGGTAAAGTTTAAAATTTGCAACTATAAAACACTTTCGTTAATATTCAGTTGTGTAAAGGCAAGCAAAGCATAATTTATCTGCCAATTAATCCACATACATGCTTTTATAGTTTAATGAATGACTAGACTAATGACTGATTTCAAGTTTTAAATTGCTTTCATTCTTTGGCGCAGCTTTAATTAATTGGGTGTTCGTAATGTGATTGTATGTTTGTTATAGACTTTGCTGTGTGAAGTTCTTATTCCCTGTGGATGGAGTGTTTTTTTGTTTGTTTGCTGTGCTCAGGGTTTGTAGTGGTTTTAGAGTTTCAGCACCATGGACAGCTCTGCAGATGCTCACTTGTGATTTTCAGAACCACGGACAGTGCTCAAGGTACAGACATGGACTTTCATTTTTAAGTTAATTACATATGGGAGCATTTTAGAGCAGTAAATACAACCTGAACTTCTTCTTTTAGTTTGAAATTTCATGATGTTTCCCATAGTGACCCAAAATATACAAAAATCTAAATATTTCAACTTTTTTTTCAGTTTTTGTGCAGCTGATACACACATTATAGAAGGTGCTCAGGGTTAAATTTGACCTGTACTCATTCATAAAGTCAGTAAATAAAGCATAACATTCAATAACAGTTATGTTCTCCTGTTTAAGGGAACATCAGACCAACATACAGACTCATTGTGAATGTTTGTACCTTCATAAACAGTGTGAACACCTGAATAAATCACTCTCTCTGCTCTCTGAAAGCATCATGAAGGATTAATCACCTGCTTATTAATGATTAATAGCATGTCTATGAATAAAAAATTGTACTTCAGAAATTAAGTATAGAGACTAATTATGAATTGAGAGCATGAATGGTTGGATAATAAACAGTATTTAGTAGTTAGGTCAATCTCCTGTATAGATAGAACTACTTGAGCAATGAGTTATCAATACTGGGCTGGCATAGAAAATAAACAATTTCATCTTTTTATTATACTTATATACAGTATATACTAGTTTTGAATGGCTCTGCAAGAAATCAGGATATTATAATTACACTGTCAGACAAATTAATAATTTAATAGTTCGTTTTCATTTTTAGTTTGTGCATCGTACTGGTGGAGAATAATGTACACGAGCAGCTCACTCAGAGTACATACTGACTGATTTGAGTGCTCCTCCTACTTTGGTTTGATTTAAACATCACACTTAAGCACCTCTATAAATTCAGAAGTGTGTCCTGAATCGCAATTTACGGCTCACTGTAGCCTGGCCTATTGACTGTTTGTTGTTTATGAGGTAGTGAGTCAGTGATTGAGGGGGTGACACAGACAGAGAAATCTGTTTTTCACATCTCTGATAAGCGCTCGTTGTCACAACGATATCGCTCTTCAAACGCTGCCACAGCTGCGAGAGAGAGAGAGAGAGAGAGATAGAGAGAGAGAGAGAGGGAGAGAGAGAGAGAGAGAGAGAGAGAGAGAGAGAGAGAGAGAGAGAGAGAGAGAGATTGAATTTACAGCACCATGGACAGCGCTGCTTTCATATAGTCAGATGAACAAACATCTATGACCGAAAAAGTAAAAACACATGACCTCCACACCGGAAGTTTGCCTTAGTAAAACAATAAAAGCCTCTAACATAAACTACTTCACTTGAATCTTAATTATTAGGTAAAAGAAAAGAAATGAAACAAATACAAGAAAATCTTAAGAAAAATAAAAAATAAGATAAAACAATGAATAAATACAGTTAATATATTATAATATTATATATTTTTTTAGCCAACTTCATTCTAACTTAATACCACAAGTTTTACACATATTTTTGTAAATACCTGTTATCCTCCAGGGTCAAAATTGACCAAGGAAGACAAGAGGGTAAAAAAAACACGTTTCCAATTAATAGTTTGCACCCTGGCACCATAAAATATACATTTTTACTCTGCTATATTTAAAGCTGGATTCTCTTTGGTTTCCTCCTACAAAGCAAAAGCATGCAGGTAAGGTGTAATTAATTGCCTGAAGGTGTGAATATGAGTGTGAATGGTTGTGTCTCTATACTATATGTCAGCCCTGTGACTGACTGTCCAAGGTGTACAACACCTCCCACTTAATATCAGCTGAGATTGGCTCCAGCTCCCTTGAGACCCTCAACAGGAGAAGACAATGGATGGATGGATGCTGTATTTAAAGCTGCAACCAGAGCAATGGAAGCAATTAAAACAATGAGTTAATATAACTCTAGGGTTATAACTCTTAACACTTCATACTCAGCTCGCATCGTGAACATCATTTACTTTGAAGGCATCACCCAGAAGTCCTCGCTGTCACTATTGTAGCGAGCTTGCTTCCTTGCTGCTGCTGCTTGCTGCTAAATTGACTCGCAGACACAGGTTTGGATGTTATTACCGGGAGCGCCGCTGGAAGAAAGAGCTCCAGCTCCTGCACCATGACAGCCTCCAAAGATCCGACTAAGAAGAAGCCGAAAGAGGGTCAGCAGGATGAGGTACACACACTCACACACACAGAGAAAGAGACACACACTCTCTCAATTATAATCATTTTAGCTGCTCGGAGAGAAATGTGGAGTGTGTGTAGCCTGTAGTTCTTTTGGATGGAGTAGATGGGAAAACTATGGTAAAAGATGCGCTTCTGTGTTCATGGCTTATTGGAAGAATATTAAAAGGAGATTATCGATATATAAAAACACAATAAAGTGCAGTAAGGTCATAGTAGCAGTAAAATTGCGCCTCATATAATGGTTTTATTTCAGATTTGTGCAACTTCATGTTGCATGCATTCAACACTGATTGAGATTTAATTTAAAGGGTTGAGAGTGTAGACTTATCCATGCTTTATGAACGCAATTAACGTGCAAACTGTATGTGAACATGAGGGAAATGACTCAATCTTTATGACACAGACTACAGACTATAAGTGCATGTGTGTGGATTTCTAGTTTCAGAGGGTAAATCTTTGTTATTATGTTTTATTATGTGAGCTGTCACTGCAAACAGCTTTTAGTGGGAGTGTCAGCAGGTGTCACTTTATGGATCCAAAGTTGTGTTTTTAGTTTTCAATAAGAGATTTTTGCTCAGTTTCTTCTTATTCCAGATGTTGCTCTATGTGTGCGTGTGTGTGTGTGTGTGTGTGTGTGTGTGTGTGATGAGCTGGTGTGAGCAGTAAAAGGTGTAGCTTTAATATTCTGTCATGTGTTAAATAATAGAGTCTCAGATAAAGTCATTATCACAAGAGGAGGAATTATCGCCTTCTTCCCCCTTCTCTCTCTTCTGCTCTTCTTCATCGACATAATGTGGATATCAACAGCAGATGATTTGCACATTACGCAACTAATAGTAGTATTAAAGTGATGTGATTCTGAGAAGAAATTGGATAAAAGTCAGAAAAAGAGGGGTCAGATTGGTGCAGTTTTATGTTGATCCTCTGGTTTGTCCTCAGGCTGTACAGTAACGCGCTCTTGTACATTTTTGCTGCTTGCATGCTCACATCACCCCCCCCCCCTCCCCCCTTCCCTCCACCAAGTAAACAATGAATTTAGATGCAGTCACGAGAGTTAAGCTTTACTGTACATACTCAAAAAGTATCATTAACATTAATATCTCTTAAATATAAGATCACAATAAAGATGATACAGTTATGACACTTTAATTAAAACAATTATATAGCTTATTAGGAGTATTAGCGAGTAAAGAAAAGCTTTAAAGTCACACAGTGAATCAGTTTCTAACTTAAAATGATATTATGGTACCAGAAACTCAAACTCTATGTATTTAATTTAGTCTGTAGTCTTTGTTTGCAGATAATCTACCACTCTGTGTTTTCTGGTTAGGGCTAAAAAAGCCACACTACAGTATGAGCATTTAACTGAAATATCTCAACTACTATAAAATGGATTGCAGTGAAATGTGGTGCAGATATTCATGATGCCTTTAGGATGAATCCTGCTGAATTTGGTGCCATCATGAGGCTGACATGCTTGTTTTTAGAGAAATATCTTAACAACTATGACACAGATTGTTCTGACAGATTTCCATTAAAGCAAGAAGATGAATTTTAATGACTCTGGTGTGATGAAAACATGACAGCGAGTCCAGCAGTTCATGTAACTTTCTGTCATTACTTGTATTAGTTGGGTTATTTGGTTGGTCCAGACTGTGTGCTGAAAGTTTTATCACTCTTTTTTTTAAGCTAAATAATTGGCCAGTCATCCAGCAGCTACTGTTTGTTCTGTTCTTTCAGATCTAATTCCTCATAGTCCTGGTTTGTTAGGGGGCTTCACACTTCACTCCTATTTAGTACAATTGCTTCATGTTTGGATTTGAATATATTTTTAGGATGTTTAGGTGGAAAGTCCTCTTTTCTTTGTCTAAAAAATAGTTATAGCCAGGCTAGAGTTGCATTTTTATATTCCTAGATATGTTCAGTACAGCTGTATATATTCTCTCAGTAGAACACAGTGAAAAGTTGTTTGGATTCCCTCGATGTTTCTCCTCTGAAAATCATGATCTTGGACTCTAGATTCAGTCTGGCGCTCTCTGTTTGTGTGTCTCTCTCTCGCTCACATAAACACACACACTCGTAAACACAAACACACACACACACTCGTAAACACAAACACACACACACACTCGTAAACACAAACACACACACACGTCCTTGAATTCCTCGCTTGCTTTACTTTCCACTGAAGTGCGTCTGATCAACAGACTGTTGCAATGGACTGTCTCTCTCTCTCTCTCTCTCACACACTCTCACACACACACACACACACACACACACACACACACACACACACACACACACACACACACACACACACACACACACACACGCACAAACACACAGAGAGAGAGAGAACATGTAGAGAATTAGCTCAGAGATGTTGAACTAATACTCAGAGAGCAGTTGATGGCCCAGTGGTGTGCAAAGAGTGTATGTATGTGTGTGTGTGTGTGCGTGTGTGTGTGTGAGTGTGTGCGTGTGTGTGTGTGTGTGTGTGTGCGTGTGTGCGTGTGAGTGTGTGTGTGTGTGTGTGTGTGTGTGAGAGAGAGAAAGAGAGAGAATCAGTTCTTACCGCTTCATTAATTAAACAGTTTCCACCTCGCCGACAGTACAAGTGATACAGATTGTTCTGGACACATTTGTGGCTCTGATCCTCATTGTGTGACAGATTTATTCAAAATGGTTTAATGATTATAATCCTTCAATTATACTTAAATCACTCCTGCATTCAAGTAGATTTACTGTAACAAGTTAAAATGTTATTATGCTGCCATCCAAACTACAACTCTATTCCATTTAAGTTTTGTAATGTATATTTTGTAATAAATCTCTCGATTCTGGGGCTGAAATAGTCAATTTATCAGCGGATCATCAGGGAATTAAATGCTTTTCTTTGTCTTTTGTTTGGACCTTGTGTGAAGTAGTTATGGCCAAAGGTTATGACAGATGGCACAGCAGCTGCAGGTGTAATCGCTGTGGCGTTGTTGCCGCAGTAAGTCATGTGTGGCCTCTCGCACCAGATGATAAGAGGAAGGGGTGACATTCAGCTCGTCAGACATTTCCTTTAATGGCAATATCTTAAAAAAAAAGGAATAAAGAAGCCCTGAATCTCAACACTGAGTCAAGTCTGAAGTCACTGTGTCCGACTGAAACTTGACTCCTTAATCGGTGTGACTCTGACTAACTACTAACAATTTTTGACCACCAATACCTTGTGAAAACTCAAAGCATGATCAATAACACCCAACGAAATGAATCCTGACTGAAGACCAAACAGCTGTTAGACATCAAGATTCATTAATTCAACCGTTTTTCTAACAACAGGTCACACACCGATAGAGGCTAAAAGTTTGAACAGAGGAAACCAGCGTTGCTCAATCTGACAGGTCTGACATGTGAAAGAGGCTTAACGACGTCTTCCTTCATGTTTCTCTCTTTCTTTCTCTCAAGCTCTGAAGAAAGGTGAATTAGATGCCATCTGACAGCTACCTATTACCCCACAGTGTCACTGCTGGAAACGTCTCAGGAGAGAAACCACGCCGCTTTTCTTTTTTAAAATCCCTCATTTGCATAATTTTCCTTCTCTTTTTTTTTCTTTCTTTCTTTCTTTTTAAGCGTTAGCAACAGGTAGCTTTCATCACGCTAGCCTGAAGTGAGAATGAAAAGATCAGTGGGGAGAAAAATGATGTAACCCCGGTCGTATCTCGGCAGACAGGTCAGCGATGTCATCACATGAAAAGTTGCTTTTTTTTCTTTTTATATAGTCTGAAAGTTTTTAAAGCGAAACTTCTGAATTGCTGCAGATGTGAGATTAAAGTTGAAAAGGTAAAAATCTAAAGCTCAGATGACATTTTTCATGTCACAGCCAGTGGATGGTTTTTTTTTTTTCTTCCTTCTGCTTCTTCTCCGGGAGAAAAAGCTGATGGCCTGTTTTTTTTTTTTTTGGTGGATAATCGCAGCAGCTCTGTCCAGACAGGATGAGTGAAAGCTGCCTGAGAGTGTCTCTCCTTTCAAGGTCCAACTCATGTGAAGACTGCAAAATCTTTTTTAAAAAAATCTGTCCGGCTGCTGCACACTAAATGCTAACACGTCTACTTGAATCATCAGTTGAGTGAATTTCAATCTGTATATTCTACATTTGATATCTTCTATCACATAAAAAAACACTGAATACTGAGCTGTATTCTAAACATGATGGATGATAATGGAAGAACATGGATTGTTTTTCATTTTCTGATGTCAGCTACCACTTGTTGAAGAACTAGTTAAAGTTTTCTGCCAGTTTTTAAATGAGAAAGTGTTCATATATTAGGTCAGTGCAGTGATGTGAAACAGAGCAGGAAGTGAGAATCTGCTATTTTAAATGAGAAATGAATGCTTTCATATAACGAACCAGCTGCCGTTTTTTTTTGCAGAATTGTGATCTGTTGACAAAGATGACGACTTAAACTTTTATTACTGACAAAAGGAAGAAAATTAAATCCTTCTTAATACAATCAAACTGTAATTCATTCACTTTAAGCTGCAAAGACAATGTTTTTTCTGTTGTAATCTGTTAGGAATTCTTTTTTTAGTCCAAATTTAACAGCAATAATTGAAGAAACCAGGTGTTTACACATCCTGCTTTATACTTTTGATGCTTTTTCATCATTCAGTCTGGGTCCCATTACTTCCACCTGAGGGAAATCTTGAGTTTAGTTTAGTATATTAGATTTGTTTATAAGGGACTGTGTACAAAAAAAAGCCCCAATAAAAAAACATTCATCTCACACAAAGAGAAGAGTTGTATTGTACCAGATTTAGCTGATTGTTAATTTCCATCTGCAGTCCCGGGGCAGGTAGACACTAAACGCTGAAGCAATTTATACAAATGCAAGTTCAACTCCCACACTCACACACACACACACACACACACACACACACACACACACACACACACACACACACACACACACACACACACACACACACACACACACACAATGATGCCTTTTAATTGTAAAGGTTCATATTTTGTGTGTCTGCAGGAGTTTGTTGACGTCAGCCCGCCGCAGAGGAACTGGAAGGGCATCGCCATCTCTCTGCTGGTGATCGTGGTGGTCTGCTCGCTCATCAGCATGTCCGTGGTCCTCCTCACACCCAGTATGTCAGAGTGTGTGTGTGTGTGTGTGTGTGTGTGTTCTCACAGAGGTGAAGATGACAGCATTAGAACAAAAAAACAACCTTTAATTTCATGTGAAAAAAGCACACTTGATGTTTAAATGGCCTGTGCACACATTCAAAAGATAAAAGATATAAAATATTCTTAGTCGTCTTTTTGTTTTACAATGCAATTTCACATTTCCAAATGATAAAAAATGCATTATTTGACGATGCCTTCAGGTACAAAAATTCACAGTATAATAAAAAGAAGCATTTTAAAATTCATGCATGCTTAATTATGTGCACTTTTAAAGGTATAAAATAAAAAAATAACACACAGTTTAATGATTCTGTTGTTGCACTGCACTGCTTTATTATTATTCACTACTCCTACTTTCTTTTTGGAGTATATTTTTTAATCTGCCTCATTAAATCCTCCATTTCCTGTTGTTAGTATCCAAAAAAGCCGCTGTGGCAAACATCTGACACACAGTGCCAAACGTTCTGTGAAACATAAAGAAAAGTAGAAAAAGCTGCAGCTCGGTGTGCAATTGTGTTCTAATCATGTGTGCAGATGAATATGAATAATGACTCTCTTCCCTCCTTCTTCATCTATCCACCTTTCATTTACAATCCTCAGATCTAAACATCATCTTTCAGGCACCATTTTTACAATTATCTCTCTTCATTTTGGGCCTTTACTCTGTTCACTGATGAAGCTCTGAGGATAAACTGGACTTGACTTGAGTTTCTCTCTTTCTTTCTCTCTTTCTCTCTCTATCTGTCTCCTCAGCGGAGCTCCCTGGCAGCAGCAAGTCCAGGCTGACCGTGGCGGATCTGCACAGACCCGAGTTCACTGTGCACGACCCCGAGGCCACGTGGATTAGCGGTGAGTGAGTGCTGCGTGTCCCTGCTGAGTCGTCACATTAAAGGAAAAATCCACTTTAAATGTACTCCTACGCTCATGAGCCAAAGGTTTTTAGACTTTCTTTATGCCGTGCTGTTTTGATAAAGAGCGTGAACATTTTGCCTTCGGCTGTCGGTTGTACTGTACATCCTCAGAAACAGAGAGGGATAGTTTTTAACTCACCAAACCTGTTTTACATTTTAAACACTTCATTTTTTGCTGCTGTGGGTGTAAAAATGTATCTCTGTGCCTCTTCCATGATGGGTTTTTTCCCCCTCACTGTACGATTGCAGAATATTTATGCAAAATGAAAGCGAGAAACCAGAAACCACCATTATTTCCACCAGCTGGAGTAGAAAGTTATGTTTAATTAGTTTTTCATGCAATAAAAAACACCATCCAACAACATCACGGGAGCCAGGAATTGTCGCTAAGACAACAATAAAGTGTTTTAACGCTGAAGTAAAAGCAAGAATAGAAATGATAGGCACAGTCTGATTGAGATGAATGTGTCTCCGGCTGCTCTTTGGCTCCGATACAGAAGTCAGGCTTTGATCACAAGTTGAGATCACGCTCCGATGTGTTGGATGTCTGCAGAGAGACAAAGAGAGGTGGAGGTGAAGTCGTTGCTCGGGATGAGAAACCAGAGGTGAGGATGATGTGATACGGTGAGGAAAATGTGACGGTGATGTAATGGAGGAGAAGAGAGAGGAGCGACTGTTACTTTGAAGAAGAGAGTATAGGAGGTGACATTGTGGGGAAGTTTGAGAAAGCCTTTAAGTCAGGATTTGGCATTTTTAACATCTACAAATTACGTTTTTTGGTTGTCTTTTGTGAGGTGTTGTGCAATTTGGATGGAACAGCTGGTTTGAAACACATTTTGCAGCCATTTCCCTCTGAGAACAGTCGTGCTTTGTCCTTTTTAAAGAGGCACCGATAAAACTCAGATTGGCATTGACTGGATTCAACCTACATTTATATCAAATTTCAGTTTTTCCCATGGAGTTTTTTTTTTATTTATGAGGTAGGAAGAAAGTCTGTAAAATTAAATTTATACCATTACTGCACCTTTGAACCCTCCATCATTGAAAACAATATGAAACAGCATCCACCATCCATCATTTCCAGAGGTATAGACAGTGCTGAGTGGTGATCAGGAGTTAATAAAAAGCCAGTATTGTCCACATAAATTCATCTAACCCCAGGATAGCCATGATCTTCTTACCGGGGGGGGGGAGATAACAGCTTGGAAGAGCTGCGGGTAAAGCGTTCAGAGCTCTGTGGGAGGTGCATTAGTGGAAAATGAGAATTTCTCCACCTGAGGTTTCATTACAGACTCCAAACATTTGTCAGTGAAGAGAGGCGGCTGGTGATAATTCCATATATATTAAAACCATTTATTCACCGGGAGCGTTTGGTCTCCAGGAGGAGCTGCTGGCTGTGTGCCGTCTGCAGAGTTACAGTGAATTCATCAAGATCAAAGAAATCCTGTAAATCTCATATAGAAAGAGGACACAGCGAGGACACAGCGAGGACACAGCGAGGACACAGCGAGGACACAGCGAGGACACAGCGAGGACACAGACGCTCATAGACAAACAATTCAAAGGATGTTTCTATTTCTGTATTTCAGACACACTCACTTCGTCCTGGGTCCTGTTCCAAAAATGAAATGTCTCATTTGACTTTGGACAAAATAATTAAATAAGTGATAATCAACGAGTAGGTGTGTCACATCCCGCCTGGACTCTCTGTTTGTGTTTAAGTTCCTATTTTTATTTTGAAATATTTTCTCCATGCGTTTCTCTCATCTTTACTTCCTGTGGTTTCCTGCCTTGGTTGATTTCCTCATGTGTTGCACCCTTGTCTGGTTTTACTCACCTGTGTCCTGTTTGTAATTACCCCTTGTGTATTTAAGTTTGCTCTGCCTGGTCTTACTCTCTTTTTTTTTTTGCAACATCCAAAATAAAGACTTATTTTCTGCCACCCTGCTTTTGGCTTTGCTCTCTCTCCACCTGCTCCAGTTTTGTAACAAAGTGTGCACACCTACAAGTTGATTATCCTGCTCATAGCAAAATAAAATAAAAGCAAATTTTTGGTGAAATTGTTGCGCTCAAAATCCAAAGCTTATGAAGCAAGAGCTCACTGTTACCATGGCAACTTTGCCACACTGTAGTCACTGCCAGCCTGAACATATAAGGTGTCATTAAGCGGAGTAAGTGTCTCCAAATCAGTGTTTATTTGTTTGTGGTAGAGAAAGCCTCTCCGTATATTAACTGCTCATTTTTGTATTAATCTCATCCTCCTCTTCTTCTTGTCATTTTAAGCTCTTCAGGTGTCAGTTCTTTCACCTGGTTTCTTTCTTCTTCTTCTCTTTTTGTTTTCCTAACGAGTAAGCTCTGACAGCTGTGCTCTTTAATGTTGCTATGGTTACAAGTTGGCTGGCGGATGAATTTAGCGCAGTGATTAAACTTGTGCTGAACTCACGTGAGCAATACGCGGTTTTAACGCACACCTGCCGGCCAATCAGGAAAGAGTATTCACCCAGACGGTGGTACAATCACAGTTGTACCCTTTTGGTGAATCCATGATGCATTCAGGGTCATATAGGAGTTGTGAGAATACACGTGTATTTTTTTGTGAATAGGTGAGGCTAAACTTGATACAGACACAGTGAACTGGCAGGTGTATTTCACACTTTGATGTTTGGGCTAAATAATTATGTAATACTAATTATGTTAAAGATTATAGGTTATTAAACCAAATTAAAATTACACTTCAAATCAAACTAAAGAAAAGTTGTGCAAAATGTCATCTCAGGGCTTATTTGATTGGTTTAATCTGTTGGTGAGCTGATTTGATTCTTCTTAACTCATCCCCTTGACTTTGTATTGTGTGTATTTTATGTTTAACGTGGGAAGAGTAGGAAGAGGAAGAGTAGTTGTTGCCTTGTTTATTGGCTAATGAGGATCCAAATAAACTAAAGTAAACCTGCCATAAAAATGTGCTTCAGAAAGTTCACTGCTGTTGACACGATGCGTCTCATGACCTGCAGCATGTGACTCACTGTGAGCCCGTCTGTGACTCGGGCCTCCTTTAACTTCTCTCAGACAAGTAAGGACTGAGTTTCTGGAGTTTGTCTTAACTCTATAGGAGCTTCTTTACGCCTCGGGATGTTTTGTTCGATCTCTTGTTTCTCTCTGTTATTTATCGCAACACTTGAGTGAATAAACACACAAGCTAAAGCGACTCCTGCTGACCCGCGTAGCTGAACACAGATGGCCTCACAGCGTCACGTTGAACCATGAAGGTTCACAGACGGCGACGGCCTACAGTGATCCATGATCAGATGTCCTCGCGCCCCGTGATAAACCATATTTAAGCAATAACAACAACAACAACAACAACAGAGTTTATTAGTGCCAGTGTGCAATTGTGCCAAGAAAAAGACTTTAGAGCATAAAACATGTTCAATAAATGGCAATATAGTTAAAAGTCACTTGCTTGTCACACCAGTTCATGTGCCATCTGATAGTCTGATGAGGATGTTCTTGGTTGCCATGTCAACCAGAGATCTAGTGAGTGAGTTTTGGGTACTTTTACACATTTTCTTCCTCTTTTACTATCGTAGAAAAGCATTTATTCAGTCGGCTGCAGTGATTAATGGTTTGGTGATTACAGGTTCATTGCTGCAGCTGCCGACACTCAGCTCGATCCTGCACCTATTTCATCACCACCGCGCTACACAGGAAAGATCTCAGATACGCCGTAATTAACTTATCTGTTTTCCCCGCACGCACCGCACTCTTACACATCCACAAACTATATATCTGTGTTACACAGAGTTACTACTGTACATTTGATCCACAAATTCAGTCCAATAAAACAATAAAGGCATATTGAGTAATGTAAGAGTTTCCAGTAAGTGTGAGCTTCAAAATGAATGAATAAAATCTTAAAATGTTGCTGTAATCCAGTTGAAGGAAGCAATCATAGGTGTAGATAGTTGACCAGCAAAGTAAACATACCATAAAATGATCAGAAAGTGATGTAAATTAACATTAAGATACTAGTTTTCTTCTCCTTTGCCATCTTATTGCCTGCCTTGCCTCTGTTATTCCTGTTCTCACTTGTTTCTTTTTTAATTTAGCATAAATTATAGCTGACTATCTTGAGGGACAGCCTGATGAGAATGAGCCTTTTGAGCTAACTCTGGCTCATTTATAGTCTTCCCTCTGATCAATGACCACCAACCTGCTGAACTAAATAAACTAAATAACATACTGGCTGCACTATACGGCTCTGTTGCAGTTCAAACGTGCACTGGAAGCATATCAGGAGCTTCTGCAGATAGAGTTGTGAATATTAATATTCATAATAATGCATAATTACCACCTGAAGTTTTGCTCTTCTTCTCCTTTTTGTTCTTCTCTTATTAATGGATTATTTTGACTATGGTAAATACCAGAAGAAACATATTGTGCTATTTATTGCAGACCACCTAGTGTCAAAGTGTAGATAAGATAGTTATTTTCCATTTCACACGCTGTCTAGTCTCTCTGATTTGCTGTAGTTTGACAAATTAAATGCATTAATATTTTTGAGTAAATGCCAATAATTACAGGCATTTAAAAACATTCACAAGTGAATTGTCATGCTTCAGAGACACAAGATGCTCCAGCAAAAAATAAACCTGTTGTGCAAAGATAGCAGACATTTATACATCGGCTAGAATGGCAACAGATTGTCGACTACATTCAATCTGTGTACAAATAACACGACTTTACACTATTAAACTGCGTGCAGATGATCCCAATCCTTCCTAGAGAAGTGACACAGATGCATTGTGACTTTATTTCATTTTATAAGGTGATATTTAGCTTATTAGGAGGAGACAGGTTGGGTGGATGCTTGATAATTAGTTGGCAAGAAGGAGCAGCATGAGATCACTGTTCGTGACAACCAATCAGACAGCTTTAACGTCACATTGGGCTTTTTTTTGCACCATGGCGGGACATTTTTACCCCAATTTATCATTTTAGCTCAAAACATGATCTTTCTCTCACACCAACAGTGTTAAATGGCATGCAAAAGGGCTACAAATGCAGCATTAAATTGCTGTATCACCTGCACGCTCAATTGAACTTTGGTTTATGCACTGAACACAATTTGAAAGTTGTATTATTTGTAGGCAGATTGTGAGACTTAATTAAAGGGTTAATGTAGTAACTGTAGCTGTAGCTGTAGGTGGAAAAGTACTCAGATATTTGTGTTGAGAGAGAGAGTGTGGACAAATCTTTAAAATGAATGCAAATAGTAAATTCACATCTCTCCGAGCATTTCTTCTTCTTCCTCACAGCAGGATGAGTGTTGCTCTCATCACAACCATCCGCTCGACTTCACTGACCTTTCTCCTCCCCAGTTTCTTTGCTCTGGGCCCCCATCGCTGACACCTCCTCATTACATTTTCCTCCCGTGTTACATAAGATCCACTCTGCTGGAAGTGTCGCAGCGCAACCTTGATCTTGTGACCGAGGGCCTGATTGTGTCACACAGTAAGAGTAGAAGAGCACCGTACCCTCCGACCGCATCGAGCTGCTATTCAAGCTCAAAATGTGGAGAATCTCAAATGTCTCTGTTGTTTAACTGGCTCCTTGACAGCATGACAGATTGTGTTTGCATCTGAGCTCCGAGAGAGAGAGAGAGAGAGAGAAAAAAAAAGGAGTGTGAAAGTAAATAGCAGCTACATCTGGGAGAGCAGTGACCCAAACAGAGAAAAAAATAAAATAAATCACAGCGGTTTTCTTGACAACACGACAGCTAAATGATTGCTGTAATGGTAAATTCAGGATAGTAGATGATTAAATATATCCTTAACACCTTTCTGGAGACTTGCTGGGAGTGACAGAAGGAAGGAAAAGAAAGAGACACACAAGGACAGAGGTGGAGAGAGAGAGAGAGAAAGAGAGAGAGAAAGAGAGAGATGTCCTTTCTGCTGTGGAAACAGAGATCCACCGCCTACTGCGTCCTTTCCTTCCACAGGGAGATAATACTAATGACTAGTCTTGTGGCCTGTGGCTTCTCATTATGGGCTCTGGTTGGGCTTCTAACACACACACACACACACACACACACACACACACACACACACACACACACACACACACACACACACACACATAAACACACACAGATGTACCAGAGTACGAGAGAGTGTGTTGGTGACGCTGACCACACCCCCAGTTTGACTCCTACTGTCGGCATTTATAGCATCATCTCCACTCTCTCAGTGCACCTGTTTCCTGTTGAACACATTCCAATAAACAACCACCCAAATAACTGATTGGATGCAAGCTTTAGATACATCACACATAAGTTGATATAGATAATTTTTTAAGCAAATGATGTTTATTAAGAAAAACAACATGATAGGAGCTTTGGGATCAAACCGTTTTGAGGGACTCCCTGAGAGGAATTACTCACTGGAGAGCTTCCCTGAGAACTACATACAGTACCTTCAAGGGCTTTTCTTTCTGTTTGCAGCACCAATAGGAAGCGATGTAAGCCAGCTGGCAGTCGGTATAGCAACGTCTCTTCTAGGCAAGATACACAACACCAACAAGATGAAGGATGTTGTGATTGGAGCTGTGTATTTGTTCTCACTGCGAACGTTTTACACTGTTTTTTTTTTTTTAGAAATGGTGGTTGCTGTTGCTGCATGTGTTCAACCAATCAAATATACACTTAGGCCTGGACCAGCCACTATACACTCACATCAGTCAATGTTCCTCTTGTGCTTGAGTATCTACCCTCAAATAGGGGCTAAAATAGTCCCTCAAAACGGCGTTCTAAGCACTACCATCATTCCCAGTCTCTGCGGTCCGATAGCACCTTATTAGGTTTGGGTGACAGATAGTAAATATGACCCGAAGCAGTGGTGCAGTTAGGACGACGTATATGTTTAACATTCCCAGGTGATGTGTTTGTTGGATGGTATAATCCAACAGTAGGCTTTACCAAAGGAGGCCACTGTTAGTTTCCTGTCTCCAACCATGAGTCGGGACAGTGTTTTAGTAACTGTAACTACAATCGTCCCCTAACTTAAAGCCTGTGGTTATTATTCTAGCATGACAATGAGCAAAGGTGGTCTCACTTTAAGGGACTGTAACAGTAAATTTAACCTCTTTTCTTCCACCTAACCAAGTGTTTTTGTGCCCAAACCTAACCAGACCTTAAAATCTTTATTCTATAACAGTACCGTCTCTTTAACAGGCAGTGATTACTATAACTGCACATAGTCAAATGATCTATTTGGTCATTTAATTTGGTATTCTGAGGACTAATTGGTCATTGGAAGACTTTAATCTTAGAGCTCAGTTACTTTCAAGATGCTGCCTGTAGTTTCTTTAGCAAATAAATAGTAATAGTAAGTGATAGTTATAATAATAATAATCTTATTTGTGTAGTGGAACTTGAACCTTTGTCTTGGGTGGTTTTCTAGCAATGGGTACTGGTGCTGTTAGGTGCTATATTGATCCCTGCTAGGTATATTTTTAACCCAGTGCAAATGAAAAAACAATAAGAAAATGACATTAATTATAGAAAAGGATGAAATATAATTAAAATAGCATGATACCCCTTATAAAATACATATGTTAGTGTGCAATTAGATGCCAGTTAACAAGCTTCTTAAAAGATAAAATCTATCATGTGTGTTAGTCATGAAACGATGGGTTAAGTGAACATTTAGAAACCTTGTTAGCTCGGGTCTGACAGAGGCTGCATTACATCACCTGGGAGAATGAGACATAACTTACACTGTCGTGCCACAATAATGAATTTTTCAGCCCAACAGGGTCAGTGGTCCCATTACTTGTTTTGTTGAGATTGATGACGAAGTTGGGAAATTACCAGCTGACACGTTGCACGGTGTAAATCTAATGTAGAGCCCCGATGTGATGAGAGCTGGGAGCCCAGGTAGACGAGCACAGTCTGGGCTTGAATTTACTGCTGGGCCTTCCAGAGGTGTTTCGGATGTAATTCAAACACATCTGTGATGGAAATTACTTCCTTGACAACCACCCCTCTCCTCTCTCACCCCCCCCCCCCCCCCCCCCCCCCAACTCATTTCCTCCTCTCTCCTCTAACAAATCTGAGTCAGGCTCCAATAGCTGCTCCTTCTAATTTAATATCACAGGGGACACTTACATCAGATCCCTTGTAATAGTACTTCAAGAAGCACCAGACTGTTGATAAATTGAGTGAAACAAAGTAAGAGGAAAGGGGAAATTCACCATCACCCACATCCAAACACTTGAAAAGAAACAAAATAATACCAAAAATTAAAATGTGAGCTTGTCCGCTCCTTGAATTCGCTCCCTGCTAAATGAGAGCTGAATATCATTAGGGTTATATTTCATCTCGACCCCATCAGGAAACCGGAGCAAAACAATCAAATTAATCAGTGCTCAAATCTTTTTCCTGACCGCACGGATCAACCAGAATAAAATCCAGGCGCCAACACAGATGAAAGATGAATGCAAATAAATATCCTCATCAAGCTCTTATACTGTTGTATTAGACATATTAAATCCTTGAGTGTTGGTTGTATAAAGTGTGATATTACCACAGTTTTCTGATTTTGGGAGAGCTCACAACAGGTGAAAAAAAAGGATATAAAGAGTTTTTAAAGTGGATGCAATTCTTAAAGGGGCATTACACTGATTTTACACATAAGTCTACTAGCATCCAGACTAGATTTTATGACTTTTAAGATCCATTTAGTGACTTTTTATTATTTATGATCGCCTTCTTAAAAGGGAGACCATTATTTCTGAGAGGATGGGCTCTAATGTGGTTGTGGCTCCTCTCTGGACTGAGTGGCTAAACCAATTATCAGCCTTAGAGAGACGTAAATGAGCTTTTGGCTGTAAATGTGCTCACATAATGACCAATTATTGACCCCCATTGTTTTGTCCGGTGATCTCCTCCCTTGTTTTCATTTTAAATTATTTAACACGACTATTTAAGATGATTTTTTATCATGTGGATCCTTTGTTATCATAATACTTCCACAGGCTAAACAACAGCCTGTATTTCATATTACAGATTTAGTAGATTTAAATGCATATTGATGAGACAATAGCAATTATAATATAAATAGAGCTAGTTTGAGTCAGTTAAGTTGAGCTGTTTTTACATTAAATGTTCTTTAAGTCATGTATATTTAAATAGCTTCATTATCATGTGTGCAAATTAGCATGTGATGTCCTCTAGAGACTTCAGCTACTCTCTTCTGTGGCCCTGGAGGAGCTTTCCACTTCAGTCTCACTTGCATTACAATGTGAGGAATGGAGTTTAACGATGCAGGGTCTTATGAGAAAAGGTCAAAGTTGGACCCAGTTTTTTGTCAGGATATCTCGGCTTCTGCCTCTTGGATTTTTAGCACTCTTTTAAAAATCTTTTCTCTTGTAAAGCTGCAGCTGCACCATCAGAGTGAACAAATGTAAAACATGATCATAACCATTTCTTAAACTAGGGATTTTCAACCTTTTTGGTTTCTGAGCTCATAAAATGAAGCGATATCTACTCATGACTCCTCAACACAGTTTATGTCAATAGAGAGGACAGGAGAGATTTTTTCCTTTACAGATTTTATTCATTTGAAGGATTTATAGAGGCTGTGAAGAGGTGAAGTAATGACAGTATTTCGCAGGATATAAAAGCAAAAAAAGAGCAAATAAACATCAGTCTATGCAAAAGAAACCTTTGTTCTGTTTGCTGCTTTTAACCCTTAAAAGGAAGACAATATGAGTAGTTAGCAGCAAGAAAAAGAGCAAGCACAGTCATGAAAAACCCCAAAGTTTGATTGACAGGTGATTTCTGAACACGAGTAACAGAAAATCCACAAAAGCAGAAAAAATAAACCCCATTCTGTGTCATCTCCGCAGGCTGTGCAGGGAAGCAGCTCCACGCTTATTAATGAATTTATCGCATTACAATCAGCATTATGGCTGCTACACTGATTTATGAAGTTGCCACGGTAACCAACGGAGATGTTTGTGTTTGCTTATATTTATTTTGACATTCCCCTACGTATATATATGTCGCATATTTACTGGGTCACTGTTGAACTGTGTGTGTATATATAGTACATGTGATTGAATTATTCATGGAGCGGTTGTTTACATTGTGTGCTCTTAATGTATGCAGAGTTTGTTTATATCCGATTAGGCGGAGGATGAAGGAAAACATCCAGGTACTTACATAAGATGGAAAGTGTGTTTGTGTGTGTGTGTAGATGTGTGTGTGTAGACATGTGTGTGTGTGTGTGTGTGTGTTTGTGTGTGTGTGTGTGTGTGTGTAGACGTGTGTGTGTGTGTGTGTGTGTGTGTGTGTGTGTGTGTGTGTGTAGACGTGTGTGTGTGTGTGTGTGTGTGTGTGTGTGTGTGTGTGTGTGTGTGTGTGTGTAGACATGTGTGTGTTGCCCATAATAGCACGATATGGATGAGTGCTTCACACTGCTTGGATTGTCATACATGATTGCTAATGAGCTTTGTACAAACAATAGGCTACATCTTTAGCAGTGGCCCATATGAATAACATAATGAACAATGGAATATGCATTATATTATGTAAAATAGGTCAATCACATGCAACCTTATTGGGATTATATTCCCAATAAATCCCACCAGAAATCGATGCTATGTGGCCAAAAGCATGTGGACACTTGAACATCCAGTATATATGACTCCTGATCATCTGCTGCTATAAGAGCCTCCCACCAGATTTCGCAACCTGTTTATGGCTTTCTATCTTTAGTTGAGCTACTCCGATGATTCATTATCATCTGGTGTGTTTGCATGCTCATTTCTACCATCTTTGACCCCGTTTTGTGTAATTAGATCTATTCCTTCTGATGAAACAGGATGTAATCTACTACAATTGTTCAATATTCAAATGATTCCCTTTTCAGGAAAGTCATTGTACCCCTGTGGTGGCGAGGATGTTAATATCTTTGGGTTTCATGTTATAAATATTGTAAATAACTTCACATGTGGCCTATATGTTGATGTCATTGATCAGCTTAACCTGTGAGCCACACCTGGGTTGCATCAGGTTGATTTAACGTTGTGATTTTACTCAATAAATTGCGGTTTTGGGCGCAGATGTTCTTTGTTCTTGAGTTAAAATATCATTATGCTTGAGCATGAAGATTTCCTTAAGTTGGTACTGAGAGCCTACAAGTAGCTAGACCAAGAAGTTCGGAAACTTTCATATACTTTTGGCCATAAAGTGTTTGTAGAGAGAGTCATTATAATTTATAGTCTAAAAAAAACTTCTTTCCATTAAAAAAAACAATATTGTATTGTAGCCTCTTATTTTCTGGTTTTACACGTTCGTTCTCTTGTGTTTTTAAAGCAGGATGAAATTGCCAAAACATAATTGTCTGCACCTTTTCCATCCCCGTACACAATCGCCAAATTGAGTGTGTGAGTAATTGGAAAAGTTTGAAACTGAATTTTGAGACTTTATAAATAATTATGCTTTTCATACTTTTTTTTTTGTATTAAAACATTCTCAAAACTTGCATTACATTTGTAAAGTGGTAGATGTTTTTTGAAATTGTTGGTTCTGATTCAATTTTTTCATTCAATGTGGATGCATATTTACTTTGTCTTTTCTTTGTTTACACTTCTTCATTAATGCACGCACTTATTCTGACAGCTGACTCTTATGCAGCAGTCAGTGGCTGATTGCCTCTCCTGCAATCAGCCACAAATTCATTCGAAATGAGTTTCAGGAGTCCATCAGGGAAGAGAGGAGAGAAGAGAGGAGAGGAGAGAAGAGGAGAAGAGAGGGAGGGAGGGAGGCGCAGCTGTTCCTGGTTCAGTTCGACAAGGATGTTGAGCATGTGAAACAGAGGAGTTTTGGCATCAAGATGAGAAATTAGACACTTTTGAAAACATTTCCAGCGAGGGCATGAATAAAGGAGATGTAGCCTACTATCAATTGGTTCTAATCAAATACATATTGATAGCAGATGTTCCAACTTGTGAGTATTTACACATTATTCCAAGAGCATCAAAACAGAGAGTCCGTCACAACTTTAAAACAGCATAACTTAGCTACTTCTGATGTGTTATGTACTGTATTTAAAGTTGTTTTGAATGAAATCAGACAAAAGTTCATTTTAAACTACCTGAATTTGTTATCTCAGTGTCACTGCCAGCAGCCTATTCACAAGTTTGTAGTTTTTTCTCCAACTGTAAAACATTAACAGAAATTTAACACAAAAAGGCAAATTAACATATTTCTTTTCCAGATTTGGCAGCTTATAATTACATCAGATTGATTGATTTACTGTGAATGGAAGAAGCTCACTTGGAATATAAGAAAACAGGCCACAGCTGTGATATAGACAACTTGAATCAAGTCATCACAATTTCAGTCATTTGTTATTGTGCCTCAATACGTCTAACGAGCTCAATTAATCCCACCTGTTGCACTTCAGCCTTTAAGCCTCAAACTGCATCGTAAGTATGGTGCCACAAACTCCTCATACATTGTCTAGTAAAACAATAATCTTTTTTTTTTTTAAACTAAAAAAGATCAATTACATTTGTTATTCTGAAGAAGACTGGAGGCTATATGCTATTTGATGGATATAAGAAGAAAATATATGTATACATTCATCCGCTCAAACACCACAGAAACCACAAAGAAAATAATGAATTCATTCAGGGTTGCATTTAAGTTGGTCCACAGCTTAAGTGTGCAGGAAGTGGGCTTAGCGGTGCCTTTGTGCTTCAAATAGTAGATGAAACATTTCAGATCTCACACATAAGGTTTGAATTAATGTGACTGTTGTGAAGAGCCGAGCAAATGGACCCAAATGCAAGAGACTGTAACCAACAGGAGCTTGAAGAATACGGCGTTAATGAGGTCTGAAAGGAAGGCTGAAGAGAACAAAGGACTGAATTTAAAACCAAGACTTAAATACAAACTAAGTGTTGTGGACAAAAAACAAAACCCTCTTAATAATAAACCAATATAAATCAAATCAGCTCAGCCCAGTGTGATGAAACAGGGAGAAAAGTGTGAGGGCCTCTGGTGGACTGGTGGAGAGTGGCAGCTTTAGGGACATGAAGCCAGACTGTGACAGTGACAGCAGGTCTGGATGTTGCAGCTACAACCTGAGTGAGATAAGAGAAATCAAGGACAGCAATCCAGGAATGTGTGTAGTTTTGTGTTGCAAATATTCCCCGGTGGATAGATGACTGATGGACCGACGGGCTGAATCCCAGGTGTAATGGAAATCAGAGGAACAGAGTGTGATTTTTCCTTTTTAAGGTGCACCACATCCTGTTTTCTGCTTTCTTCATTTGCAAGATAAGAATGAAAACCCACAGGAATAACACTCATTTTCATATGTTTCACCTCCAAAACTGACGGCCATATTTAATTTTAATTTCCATGCATGTATGTTAGACAGTGAAGCACTATCTATTACATAAAGTGGCCACTGCGAGATGCACATAAAAAAACAGAAACTTTAGATTAAGATGTTAACCCCAGCTCTCTGAAACATGAGTGAGGTTTCTCATTATGGGACATGCTCCCCCAGAAGCTATTTTACACTACGCCAGTCTTGAATGGCAGACAGGCATGATGTCGTCTCTCTTGAGGAGGGACTTCCTCCTACTATAAAACCCTGATGTAACATTCTCCATCTAATCCAAGTAAGCACCATCTCCTCCTCGCTCCAGGCAAAGAGATACCACACTCATGTTCCTGTTAATTTCTTAATCTATAAAGTTCTCTATCAGCATTTCAGTATCTTACTAAGGGATACAGAGACAGGCTTACCTCAAAGATTGATTGGTATGGTTATTATAGGCTATGATTCAGTATGTCAAACGCTGCTTCTTACTCTAAGATCTTTTCTCGAAATGTGGTGAAAGACCATGACGCAAAACAGCTGCTCTGATTTCCCTGAATCCAGCTGTCTTATCAGCATATGTGCGTAATGCTCGCACCAGGCAGAGCGCATTAAGCCGTTCATGTGTGGAGAAAAGAGGATAGAAAGCTGACAGCTCAATAGGCAGGTTAAAAAACCTCGGGCACAATCGTGGGATTTGGCTTTAGTTAAAAAACATTGGAATCTCTCATTAAAAACTGTTCACATGACAGGTTCACTGATAGCGCATGGGTGTCAGTAACACATTGTGCAGAGGCCAAAGCGAGTGATAGAGCTGTTTTAAAGGAGAGCATCTTAAGCTCTACCTGAACGGTGAGACCGGTGGGCGTGACAGCATCATCAAGCACCATTGATAAATCCCACAGGGCAGTTACATCTCTTGATACTAGCTGAAGGCATCCTTTAAAAAACTGACAAACAACAGGATACTGATCTGCCATTTTGTGCCCAGTTACACGCCAATATAGTCACTAAGTAGCACTTTTGACAGTGGAGCCTGGACTCCGCCTTCAGGCTGGACTGGAGCTCGTCGGGGTCGGTTGGCGGTGTGACAGGGGCAAGCTGTTCAAGCCCAGCTGGCTCCTGTAGGGTCGGTGTGTCTCTGGCGGCTAACTCCTGTGGTGAAGGGTTGGCTACTCCCATCATATGATCTGCCAGCGACAGAGCAGCTTGGCAACCAATGTACAATGCTGATAAATGCTCACAATGCTGTTGGCTTGACCGTGTCAGTGGTGAGGAAAGGCTCAGTTTATGTCATTGTCGTAAGTTGGCTCCATTTGATAGGAGATGTACTAAAAAAATGTCTTACCTACAGGCTCTACAGAGTCTGCATGATTTTAACTGCAGACAATAAGCTGATACATTTGTTTTTCGAGAGTCTACCTGTCTCATACCTATCTTAAAACAATGTCTGTTTCATAGAGCAGTTTACACTCTGGTAGAGCAGAATAATATAATATTACAGCTTCCTGTATTTTCAACTTTATTATTGTCCCGAAGGAAATTTGATTTGGAGGCAGGTGTGATGCTCAGCTCACAGGAATGAACTGTTGTCAATGTGCAGCAACTCTCAACAGTCAAACACATAAAAACAATGAAGAAAAAGATGCCTTATAATAATGATAATAATAATACATACAAATATAAGTAGAAACACTATTTGAGTCAGAAACTGGCAGAAAATACATTAACTTCCATATGACATGAGTGCAGCATTTGCTTAGTTATTAGACTCTGCTATATATTCCAATACATTTTAATGGGCCTTTATTACAGCAGTCTTTTTTACACCTACATTTGACATAGCAGGAGTCAAAATGTGTTGCATTTAAAAGGTTTTTTGTTTGTTTAATATGTACCTGCTTCTACAATAAAGTGTAAAGCAGGAAAAACAACAAAATATAATATATTAGTTTCCATTTGTGCCTTGTTGTGTTTGTTAGTTTAGTTTTCTGAAGATGAATTCCACGTGTTACATTTCTTCATTGTACTTTCACTTTATTTGTAAAAACACTCTTCATTCACACACATCCAGTAACTTGACCTTTCCTTTCATTAGCTAAGTCACTTTTTAATCACGTCGGCTCAGTTCATTCTGTCTGTGCAGCCTGGTGACCTTTTATTCAGTGTTTATCGTTTGCCGTCAATGTTTTCCTTTGTTTTGCCTCGCAGACTCTGAGGTGGTGTACAGGAACCGCGACGGTCACGTCATGAAGTACGACTTCTCCTCCAATGAGTTGGAATTAATTCTCAACAACAGTACATTCGTAAGTGCTCTTTCCTTAAATTCAATTTCATCTTGAGACCATGCATTATATAAAATGCACTTAAACACACACTGCAATACATAAAGAATAATAAAATACATGAAACATGAACTAAACCTCATAAAGCTCATGTGCACTGATTGATAGACTTTTTACAGGATTTTTAATGACATAATAATTCCTTACAGGGCACATTTCATGATTTTGGGCTGGAACATGTACAGATGTGTTTGAGAAGTTTCCATTTCGAGTAAAGAACAAAACAAAGAAGTAAAAACCTGTCTACTATTGAGTGCTTATGTAGTTTCTGGAGTCAGAACTAACCAATCAGAGTTTAACCGTAAAGCTAAAACGACCTGTTTCAGACAGAGGCTGAACTGAGGGTCTGCTTAAAGAGCCAGTATGAGATAAATAAGGAGGTTTTGGAGGAGTTGACTGTAAATCATGTAAATATATTCTAGTAAAGCCACAGGATATTAATAATGCATCCCCTTTTAAAGGACTGGATTCTCAAATTTGTCATGTTAAAAAATGACGATATTCAAAATTACACTAAAGTAGAGTTATAAGTTATAGTATACAGCATGTAGGCTTCCTAACATTGCTGCTGGCCAGTCATCACTATCCAACTCTACTCTTTAAAAGAAAAGAGATGGACTGCTCTCTTCTTGTCTTGCTGGTGTGATTGGATCTCCACAGGCTGCAGGAAACATGTGAGGGCTCCCGGCAGCGACTCATCACTGCTTTACCTGCAGAATCAGAATATGATTATGTCCTGCTAAAGGTGGTGGGGGGGGCGTGGGTTGGGGGTTGTGTACCCAGCTGTCTGCACTGTAGGTGAGCTCAGGCTTAAAGGTCGCTCAGTCTCCTCACATGAACTCACCTCTCTGCTTTCTGCTTTCACCAGTAGGAAAAAAGGTTGAAATATTGTTTTGAGATTAGTGTTTAGCTGCTGCTGTTGTATGCAATCAAATCACTGATCACATTTGCTTTGGGCTCCCTTTGGGATCAACTTATCTCTAAAATCCTCCCAAAACACAAATAAACATTTACAGTCATGCAAGCTGTTACCTCACAATTCTTCCAGGAATGTGATATTATGTCAGTATGTGTCATTTGAATATCCCTTTAATGCTATTCCAGGCTAATCCTTTTAGAAATGCCTTTTTTTTTTTTTTTTTTTTACAAAATCAAATGCAAGCCAGATTTAGCTATTTTCTAATTGCATAATTTTAATCCTGCTGTGACACTGTAAATTCCAATCTTCCCTTTTTTTTGAGAAACATGTTTCTTTGATTGGTTCTTAAATAAATCTTACACAACAATATTTAGTCTTTTTTCCTGCTTTCCTCTTGTTAATTCGTAGAATCACCCCACACTGTTATTTCTAGGAGTCTAAATGGTTGCATAAAGGGATTTGATCAGATTTGAGTTTAAGCTTATCAAACTATGTGTGCGAATTTGGAAAGCAGAGATGGCATCGTAGTCACAGGTTTGACCTCCCGAAAATTGCATCTGCAGCACACTGAACGCTGCCATCGACATTTACTAAATACTGCCCGATAATCGCCTTCAGTGCTCTGATTCATTAGTTTTCCCTCGTGTGCATTCATGTGCTCAGAAAGAAACTGGAGGCGCTCACCTTTTAAAAAAACAAACAGATTATAGTGACAGGTATTATGAATGAATTGAGTCTTTTGTTCTTCGCACAGCTTTCCTACGTGAGCTCCACTATTAGAAAACAGCTGGATATATGAATGCAGGAAAACATTAAGAGACAGTTTCAGGCACCAAAAGCGATATTAGAATATCAAGAACCAAATGGGATTTTTAAAGCCTGACAAATTGTTCAGTGAGTCTGCAGATTTTGTGAAATGTCGTCTATAAAGTACGTTCTCCCGGAAATGTCAAAACCTGCTATGGCTCCCTCGTGGTTTTATGGCCTTTAGTTGTTAGATTAGTTTTTGCCTGCCGCACGTTTCCGGCATTGTCATGGGAGGAGAGCTACAAATGTGACCAATGTTCTCTGAAAAATGGAAGAGTCAACCTATCAAATATGAAATCATTTAAAGCTCCTTTTCTTCTTCACGTTTTTCCTCTTTTTTTTTTTTGTTTAGTTTCTTTTCACAGTTTCAAGTTTAGCAGTAATTGGCAAATAACAACATGCTTACATGCTAAACTAAGCTTTGCATGCTAAAAAACTGCAAAATAACATGTTTTTTCATGTGCATTTGCATTTATTTCTTCCTGTACTTAATCTACTTTTGTGCTCAAACTTTTGGCAGGTACTGTATCTACTTCAGGTGTCACTGTGGAATAGAGAAAAGTCTACAGATGATATATGCACGGTTTAATAATGTTCTTCTTTTCTTATTAGGTGGCTTTTAAGGTGGCAAAGTACTCGCTCTCTGCAGATCTGAAGTACGCCCTCTTTGCCTACGATGTCAAACAGGTGAGTTTCAAATTTAAATGTGTCGATAGCAAAAAAATCACCTGAACAGCATCACATAGAGACAACAATAGATGCTGTTGTTTATTTTTGATTCGCGCCCCCCTCACGACCACGCAAGCTGTGATTGGAGTCGCGGATCATCCTCAGCATTACCAGCCGCTCTTTTTTGGCTTTTGTTTGTTTTTCCTGGCAGGCTGCTGTCATTTACATTGTGCTCCTGTGCAATACCCAAGAGTGCTGTCACTCACTCATCTGCATGCACAAACACACCCCCACACACACACACACACACACACACACACACACACACACACACACACACACACACACACACACACACACACACACACACAAGCTCTTGCACTTCAGGTTTGTGATTTTTTTAAAACTTTTTTTTATTTAAATGTATGCTCTTTTGTTCTCTGAAGAGCCCTTCTGTGTTTGTTAAAAGCAACTAAATTGAAATTGACTCAAATTTAAACCATTAACTCTGATGCTGTTGGATAATTTGGATAATTTGGAGGTGGAGGCTGGACAGACGCCTGCCTATTGGAACATGCACCAACTGTTTGATAAGCACGGATGCTTCAATTCCACTACTACACACTACACACACACACACACACACAAACATACACACACACACAGACACACGCACACACTGTCTGACAACAAATTGTACCACCCGCACCGAACAGGTGTGCATTGATTTGTTGCGTTTCTGTTTTGTTTGCCTTTGTGTGTGTGTGGTTTTAAGCTACTTGTGCTTCATCACTTTATCCTCACACACACACACATGCAGGTTTTCAGTGTGTGTGTGTGTGTGTGAATCATCCACCGTGAGGCTTTCTTCTCTCCTCACAGTCAAGGTTTATCCATTGATTTTTAGACATGTTTGCAAAGAAATCAGATCAGGTTTAGAGAAGCAGCTGGAGGACGGACGTCTGCGTGTTCGACAGTATATTTTATGATTGTCAGGTCAAAACCGTATCGTGGTTTAAAGGCCTGTCAACAGAATCGAAGCTTTTTTGATTTAAAAACTGCAGGTGTGCACCTTTTTCTGAAAAGCACCCTCGGTATATATAGAAACATACACAGAAACACTTCTTCTCTTCTTCTCTACATAATAAGGCTTAATTGATTGCGCTCCACTCCACTATTTGTTACCAGGGCAACATAAAAGCCCCTTGAGGTACAAGTAACACCGCTGACTGAGATTTTTAGCTGCTCTCAATTGAATTTCTCTGTTCGTGCACCACCATGCATGAAGGGAAATCAGCTGTGCAGGACACATATAGCACAGTTCACCTGGCAGCGAGGAAAACAAGCTGAAGGAGGAGATCAAGTCTCTGGGAGTTTGGGCCGAAAAACTTTATTCTTACTTATTTTAAATTCTAGTGGAGATCCCAAAGTTTCTATACCAAATATGTCAGGCTTATTTTTTGGAGAAATGTATATAAAATGATGGTGCAGCCATAAAACATGGAGTACTGGATTTAAATATTTCACTACACATTATAGCTTTGGTGGAGAGCTGCAATAAGATGATGCATAATATATATGATACTACATGACAGACCTTCTGCAAAATAAATAGTGTTTTAAACAACTTTAAACCAGAATGGACAGCATGCAATATTAACAGAGGTAGTGTTTGGTGATTGCATTGTTGATCACCAGTGTAAATATTGTCAATTATTAATGAAAAGAGCAACAGCCAATTCAAGAAGTATGAAATGAAATTCAATCACAACGAGAAAGTATATCAAACATGAATTTTTAAAGGATACTCAGAGCGTATTCAGAGGCTGTAGTTTGAGATTTCATTCTCTTTTCTACAAAAAATAGATTGAAAAAATATATATTTATTTAGTCAGCTCCTGGTATTAAAGGTGCACTTCTCTTGGAGCGTTGTCAAGTCTGAGAAAATGACCCTGATGATGTCGTAAGGGTTACTTTGGCACCTGAAGACCATCAATATATAACCAGAGTTACAAATCGAGGCCATTGGAAGGACGTTGCAATTTGCAAGCAGGGAGGATCCAATCAAAGACACTATCAGGTTGCATTATGGGAAGTTTAGTTTGCAGCATTTGACTCATAACAGGGACTAAAAATCAGGATACCTTAGCTTCTTGGTGCATCAATTTTTAACATTCGATTTCGACTTTAGCCCTTTAGTCCTCCAACTTTATGAAAGTTTAATAATAAATTGACCTTGATTAGTAAAAGATGAACTAATTGAAATTGTGCAGTAGAAGCATATCCTCATGTAAGACTGAAATTAAAAGTGAGACAGTAATTAAATGAGATATTGTCCTATAAAAAAAAGTGAATAAAGTAGTTTTCAGTCGTCTTTTTTGTTCCTGTTAGTTATTAGCTACTCCAGTGACTCCTCTACCTTGCTTAAAGTGCTCAAGTGTCATGTTATCTTGATGTTTACTTGACAAATCTTGCCTCAAGGTATCAGCCATGGATCAGTGTTTGTATTATGTGATCATTTACAGATGTACAGATATTCATACACGGCGTCCTACATCGTTTACAACATCTACACGAGGTAAGAAACTCAATATATTACCACCGTTTCTCTCTTTTTTATAATAAAGCAGCGACTTTTCTATCATGTTTGGATGTTCTATATGATGCAAGTACATGGTGGCATTCAGTAATAGATGGCGGTTGTTAATATATATATATATATACATATGAATGTGTGTTTGTGCATCAGAGAAGTACGAGAGCTGAACCCTCCGGAGGTTCAGAACGCAGTGCTCCAGCATGCAGCCTGGGGAAGACAAGGACAACAGCTGGTAAGGCTAGAGAGTGTGTGTGTGTGTGTGTGTGTGTGTGTGTGTGTGTGTGTGTGTGTGTGTGTGTGTGTGTGTGTGTGTGTGTGTGTGTGTGTGTGTGTGTGAATCATTCTCTTTATTGCCTCTCCATCTTTTTTTTCTCTCCTCACTGTGTCTTTTATGAATTCATGCCCCCTCGTCTCCCCCGGGGGATTTGATCCAGCCATGATCTGCTCTGATGTGATTCTTTCAGTTCTTACAGTGTTGGCTCTCCACACTGCGCTGCATCTGAAGCTGTTTTCTCAGTATTCGTCTGTGTATCGGTCAGACCGATTCAGACCATATTTTAATCACTTTAAACATCAAAACATTAGCCAGGATTTCTGCAGCAGGCCTATTAACTAAGCCAAGAAAGCACTGTTGTTATTTTACGGGTCTTTACCAAATAATCCTCCAGCAAACATCTAATATGTAACAGTTGTTTTATGAGCTTCAATTGCAAACAGTGTTCAACACAAACAATTTAATGCTGTGAATTAGTTTTGCAGTATCTTTTTTTGCAAGAGAAACCCTCAAGTCATAGTCTTAGCTGGTGCACAGCAGGTCAGTTAAACATACAAGAACATGAAACAAGGTATTTTCTTTGAAGGCAAGAATACAATTCAACAAATATACAGAATAGGGTTTGCAAATGAATATTTAAGTTGTATCAAGTTGGATTTTACCATGTGTACCATATCACATTTAACATTACTTTTACACATATAGCTAAAATGGATGTTTTTTTCATATTTCCTTCTTCCACCAGATCTCCTTTCTTCTTTATACAACCCATAATGACTTTAAAGTGTGTCCTCTTTCTACTCAGTCAACTAGCTGCTTATTAATGAGAGATCCCAGTGGCAAAACTATAAAATAAGCATCTTAGATATCTAATCTAATACAATGAGGACCTGATATCACCATCATACTATAACACATCTTCCTTCAACATCTGACATCTAAAACAAATTAAATCAAACAAATCAACCTTTTGCGATCGTCTCCAACAAGACTTCTTCATTATATGACATCAATCTAATCTAGATAACTTAAAGACTAATAGGGAAGCTGAAGTGATGGATGCATTTACATGTTGTGTTTTTTCTAATAAATGCTGTAACAGTATGACTAAGCTGAGCTGTACTCGCTCCAGGTAAAGTATCCGCAGCCTGAATGTGGCTCCTGTGTGACTAATGACTTTTTTTGAGAACAGGGGAAATAAATAAATAAATAAAATAAAAAACAAGAGAAATGCTCACCAGGTGAAAAAATGTACGTGGACTCAGGATATTGGGGGAAACATGCAGGATGTGTCTGGCTGATCCTGTTTGTATTTGCAAATGCAAATATTAAAACACTGATGGAGGGGAAATAACAAACACACACACACACGTTTGCTGCGTGGTGAGATAAAGCAGGGGGGCTTATGAAAAAAACAAAATCTCATCAGAGAGGAAATCAAAAAGAAAAACAAATCAAACAGACACTGAGTTTGACAGCAGAAAAGGAAAAAGATGAGTGGAAAAACAGCAGTAAGGCACGACTGATGAAATCGATATTGGCCTGATGAGTGTGCAGTCAATACCTTCAACAACCCTTCTTTCTTTTTAGATCTACATTTTTGAGAATAACATCTATTACCAGTCAGATGCGAGGAGCAACTCCCTGAGAATCACCTCCTCTGGGATGGAGGGAGTCATCTTCAACGGGCTCGCCGACTGGTTGTACGAAGGTGAGCGAAGTCACAACAACTGTGCACCAGACCTGTAATGACTGTTGTACTCAGTGTCATTTCTGAGGATTTGAGGCTTTTAAAGGGCACATAACATGCTTTATGTGATTTTATGTCATTTCTATACTGTTATAGTGTCAGATGTCTATGTTAAACATGGTCATAGTTACAAAAATTGAGGTGAACGTATGTTAAAATGCTCCGTTATTTCAATTTCAAGTAAAAAAAAAAAACCCAGAAAAAGAAGTGAAATCCTGCTACTTAAGAGACAGAGGCTGAACTGAGGGGCTGCATAAAAGGCCAGTATAAAATAAATAAGGTTTTTAACTGAATATCATGCAAATATATTCCACAATATAAATATAGAGCTGGAAATCTGCATGTTATGTCCCCTTTAAAGATTGATTCATGATATGTTTGCAGACTTAAAGGTGCAGTGTGTAGAATTCAGTGGCATCTAGGGGAACGGACTTGACAAAAATGTAATAAATTACATAATAAGAGTGTATAATTAATATGTACATTTTGAAAACATGAACAAAAAAGAATTAAATAATATTTAAGTAGCTTGTCGAACATTGTAATATCATAAATACTGTATATAGGTGTTTGGGTTCATGACCCTGTCTCCAAAATACTATGATCTAGTGGCCTGTTTAACTAAATCTGCACGCTGAGGTTTGCCACATGAGATAATTTCCTGTTGCTGATTTGAACATATATTACCAATCAGAACAAACGGCATACTTGAGACTCATTCATGAGCATGGAAGAGCACAGCACGACTTGCAAATGTGTGTGTAGATTGTGAGCCACGATAATGTGTGTTTAACGCAGTGCACACACACAATTCATTGAACATGTGTTTTTTTTATTAAAATGCTAATTTAATGATGTGTTTATGGACACAGTCATTTTTGTGATGCATGTGTTAATCTCTTGATGATGATAATTGCTGAACAAGTCTATAAATTCCAGTTTCTGAAAGGTTTTTTTTTTACATTTTTGGGGCTTTTTTAATAAACCAGAAGCCACATAGAGAAGTTATGTGGTTCAGGATGTAGTTTCAGGGTGCATCCTTAGTTCAGCTGTTTAAAAATGTTTCAAAGATTTGTCTCCTGCATTAAAAATGCAGCCGAGCAGACTAGACAAACTAAGCGGCGTGGCAATGAAAAATCAACAACAAGCCTCAATCCATTAACTGGCTGTGTAAACAAATTCAGTAATGTGCTGATGGTCTGTGCAGTCTGTACAGAGAGAGAAGCACATCACAGTCTCGCCGGGGCAGATGGGGAACATTATAGACTCATTTCTGTTTGTAGATTTGCTGTGAGCTGAGCTGTGTCTCCTCTCTTTATCTATTTGCATTTATTTTAGATTGTAAGCATTCAGACGATGTTTTGACAGTGAATGAAGGAGTAGAGTTTGTTTTAATTCATATTTCACTGCTGGTATGAGCAACCAGTGATGACAAATGGACGAGCCAAACACGACAGACTAAAAACACCCAACTTTGGCTGTATAAATAACAGGAACCAAGTTATTTTTTGCCTGTTTAATTATCTGTTTACAGTCTCTTTTTTATTAGATTCAACCCAAGCCAATGTATAAAAAAAACCTAATAAATCAGCAACAGCAAAGAATAGAGAGCACAAGCCCAGAAAATAAAAAAAGGGAAATAAAAATGAAATAATGGGCAGCATATTACATCATCATCCACAGAGATCATGACTCTAGACGGCCTTATTTTTCTGGCCTCTCATCATTAGAACCTCTGAGTGTTAGAGAGTCAAAATAAGACGAGAGCAAAAATAAAGCATTCATGCAGAAGTCGAGGTTTATGTTTTTATGTGTGTGTTTGTGTGTGTGTGTGTGTGTGTGTGTGTGCTTGTGTGTTCTTTTTATATATTAGAAGAGATTCTGCATTCACACTTGGCTCACTGGTGGTCACCTGACGGAGAGAGACTGGCTTTCCTCACCATCAACGACACGCTGGTACCTAATATGAATCTGGCCCAGTTTACTGGCAGCACCTACCCCAAGGGACTACAGTACCCATATCCAATGGTAAGACTGATGTACAGAAATAATTGAAAGACAATCCATCCATTTTCTTTACTGCTTATCCTCTAGAGGGTCGTGGGGGAGCTTGAGCCAATCTCAGCTGACATTGGGCGAGAGGGAGGATGTTAGTCCATCACAGGGCTAACAAAGTAAAGATAGTAAAGTAATACATAGAGTAAAGATAGGGCAACAACATTAGGTAAAAACAATATAGGAACTGTCTTTAAATCATTTATTCTTATAAATAAAGAAGATTCTACACTATTCAGCCACTTTCCTATTTTTATAGTACTTAAATTATTTTTAATCAAGGAGAAAATCTCTTGTTTTTTCAGGGTTTGTATCTATAAAACAGACTGTGATAGTACAACATCGGACGACCTGCTTCTTAAAATACTCTGGAGGTTATTTCAGTGTCACTCAGCAGAGAGTAGAGTAGTCTTTCTTTCACATGGTGCCTTGTGGATTATCAGGTTCACCAATGGACAGCAGGTCAGGTCTTTTCTTTCTCTGCGGTTTGAAAGAGAAACTAACCCATCATCCTCCCACTGCTGAAGGATGAAAAACAAGCTTTATCTGTTCTGCAGTATAACTAGCATCCTGTGTTTGTTTGAAGTGTGTTTACTGCATATCCTCAGAGCAAATTACCTTTTAAAGCATCTTTGCAGCTGTTTCAGTTGACATTAAGAAACAAAAAACAGATGGTTGGATGAAGCAGAGAGCAAATGATGAACTTGATCTCTGATTTAGTTTTTGTCAGACAGGATATTGAATTTTCTAGTTTTTCTGCACCATTTTATTCAGGAATCGATCATTTCACAACAATCTCAGGCAATTCCTAGAAAGGACGAACTCAAAATACCTAATTGTGTACTGTAGCCTTTCACTCTGCACTGGACATTTTTTTAGATTTCTGCAAGGTTGCTGTAGACAAATATACAGTATTTCACTGAAGACATCAAAATGCAATTTTAAGCTGATGCAGTTCAAATTATATCACAAATTCAGTGGAAGAAAAAAAATCTGCTTCCAAAACACTCCCAGAAATCTCTACAGTGATACAACAATAATAACTTTCTCATTATGATGTTATCTTAAATCCACCATCAGGCCGGTCAGATAAACCCTGCAGTCAAGCTGTCTGTCGTCAACCTGTTCGGAGCGACTCACACACAAGAACTGCAGCCGCCGGATCAGATCAGGCTCAGGTGACACACACATACACACACACACACACATGAACAAACATGCACACACATGCACACATATCCAACCATGGTGACTAATATTGATTTAATTGATTTACCCTAACCCTAACTACTGACCCAAAAATCAATCTTTTGCCAAATTAAGGAAACAGTTTTCATCCCTAATTGAACAAGCTGTCCCCCAATCAACTGGTCTTAGGTCAAACAATTACTTCATTTCCAGGAGACTTACCCCTAACCCAATCCATAACCCCTCCTTGCGTAATCAGCTTTCTGCCCAATTTGGGACTCAGCAATCATACCTAATTGGACAAGCAATCCCCAATTAACTGGTCTTAGGTCTGCAATTTGTTGCCTATGACACACACACGTTAACCTTCACTTTTGGGGTATTTACACAGACTTACATTCATTTCTTGGAGGCTTACCTTAACCCTAACCATCACCACTACTTGCCTAATTCTAACCTTTACCTCTACCCTTAACCACTAACCCAAAAATCAGCATTTAGCCAGTTTTGGGCATGACTTTTGTGCCCAAATGTCCCTCGATTAACTGGTCTTTAGTCTGAAATGTGACTCCTGAAAGTAAGATTAGTTAAACCACAAGACACACACACACACACACACACACACACACACACACACACACACACACACACACACACACACACACACTGCTTTAGTTAGGTCACCTTTGGACAAGCTATCCCCAGTTAACTGGCCGGGTCTGTGTTTCCCTGAAAGTGACTTTAGTCTCACATACACAAACACACCAGATGGTCACTTTTGGGAACGTTACACAGACCCAAAAAGTCAGCTTGGTCCCTGCCCAGTGTGTGTCCCTGAAAGTGTCTTAAGTCAAATACACACACATACACACACACACACACACACACACACTGACACACACACACACACACACACACACACACACACACACACACACACACACACACACACACACACACACACACACACACACACACACACACACACTGACACACACACACACACACACACACACACACACACACACACACACACACACACACACATACATCCAGTACTGACACACAAGGACACAAAATCCCCAATCTGATACCTCTGTGTGTTTCTCCTCTGCAGGGATTTCTATGTCCCCATGGTGAAGTGGATCAGTAATACTCACCTCGCCGTGCGGTGGCTCAATCGGGCTCAGAACGCTTCGCATCTGACGGTCTGCGACGCCACCATAGGAGTCTGCCATCAGGTGGGTGTTACGTTTTAATAATAGTGTGATGCAGCAGTCTCTGGTCAGGTCCCAAGTTAGTTCCAAGTCATCAGTAGAGGTCTTAAAATAGAAAATTAAGTCTTCACATACAGTCTCAAGTGAAATAAAGAGAAGTCATGAAGGGCAACTAACTAGAAAATGAAATATCAGCATATTTAAAGTGAGTTAAAGTCACACAGAGAACAGTAAGTTCACAGATTTGAGCAGAAATGCATTTAAAAGACAATTTGAAGCTTATATGAAGCTTCTGCAGTCTGAGTTAGTCATATCAAGTGGATGTCTGACACATTTACAGTCTTTAGCATCAACTTCCCTCTTTGTGTTTCCCTGTTGAGCTGTGGTGGAAGTATAGTAACAAAAAGAGAAACATCTTTATAAATCAGATCACTTACTAGCTGCACATTTCCAACATCTGATATCAGATCAGATCTTTATCGTCAGCATAAAGACATCAAACCATGAAAACAGAAACTCATTAAAATCACAGCAAGACAATAAAAGACAATAAGGATCCACGTTAAAAGCAAAGAAAACATTAACAAGATGACTAAACATGAGAAAAAAGCGTTAAGATTCAAGAGGCAGTTTATTATATGCCAGACTTTTTGGTTGAGCTTTTTGGAAACTTGTTGCTTAATTCCTTAGACAGAGGATTGTCTTGGTTTGAAAAGGATGATTTTGTTTGCTACCTAATTGATTCCTGCCTCATACATCTACTCAAAATTAATTTTTCTTCTTTTTAATGTCGTTTTTTCTCTTGTTCAAGACATGTTATCATTTTCTTCCCTTTTCATTCAGAGACTCAAGGACTCTTCGGAGGCATGGCTCCCCAGACAGGTAAACCCTAACACAGGCATTATTTAACAAGCACGATGTACTTCTGCTGACAAACAATCTAAAAAAAAACCCTGAAGCCTCGCCATCGCCTCCATGCATCTCCAGCTACAATATATTACCCCCGCAGCACTATATGTTCCTTTTATTTGAGGCAGAATAGAGCAGAAGTCATTCATGCATAAAGTATGCCACCCCTGAATCCTCCCGTTTCTCTCCACAGAGAGAGGAGCCGTTGTTCTCCAAGGACAGGAGCAGGTTTTTCCTCACTCAGCCGGTGAAACAAGGAGGTCAGGGAGATTTCCACCACATCAAAATGTTCACCAAAAAGGTGACTCGAGGAGGACTCTCTCTCTCTTTCTCTCTTCATCCTCTGCAGCTTTCTCTCTCAAAACAGTGCAGAAACCGCTCCATCTAATAAGAAACTTATGTTGGATCTTTATATCTACCACTATGTTTCCAGTTGTTTTCAATCCTTCAAAACTTCTCTTTCCAGTTACGAAATGAGCAGGAGGAGATTCGCCAGTTGACGTCAGGTGACTGGGAAGTGACAAAAATCGTAGCTTACGATGAAAACAACCAGATCATGTAAGTTATATGAAGATAAAAACATATAAAAGGAAAGGAAGCTATCATATGTCTCTATTGCACCATGGCTATTCTACTGCAGCTACCATTATGAATATGTTTTGTGAGGACCAACTCAGTCATCTCTCTTTATGAAGGGTTTTCCTGGTCAAATACTACTGCCACTACTTCTAATTCTGCTCTATTTTATATAAAAGAAACACTGTGTTGATGGTTGGCCAGCACCAATGTACAGCAGCTAGTAAAAGCAGATGTATAATAGATCTATGACCTCGTCCTATATTAGCTGCTCTGCTTTCCTCCACACACAGATACTTCCTGAGCACCAAGGACTCTGCACAACAGAGACATTTATACAGGTACAACACATGCTGCGGTACAATAAAAATGAATTTATATTGTGCGTTTAAAGCCTTTTTGTTCATTATTGTCCCGCTGTGTTGCTCAGTAAACACGTCTCACTGTGTTTTCCCTCAGTGTGTCCAGCCTTGGCCTGTTTCCACCACAATGCCTCACATGTGGACTGAGGGAGGAGTACACGTTCTTCGACGCCATCGTCAGCCCCGATGCACAGCAAGCCATCCTGCACTGCAAAGGTGAGAAACATGCATGTGATAGGATGACTTTGCACAAGCTGGTATACTTCATATGTTCAGTGATGAGGGCGTAGAAACCAAAATCCCCCCCGTGTGTCCACTGTGTGTCATTAGCTCCAGTTCTTCATGCTAATACATCAAATATGAGAAAAACTGCAGCTTTCCGCAGCTTCAGAAGCTACATGTTGAGAAATGTTTGTCAGATATTTGCATATTTTGGTTAAATATGATTGTAACAACTCACAGTTTGAGCCAGCAGAGTTTAATGTCTTGTAGTATAGTAAGTATTGTTTTTATTGCTATAAAATGCGGCTCACACGTTCATGTTCCCCTGAGGATGATTGTAATAACTTTTGGTGATCTCTTCTCTGAATCAGTCTGTGAAACATTATGAAAACCTTTTGCAACCATCTCTGTTGTAGCAATGTTTGGAAAATGGCAAAATTATGCATTTTAAATAGGACATATCATGCTTTCTGTGGTTTTCTGTTATTTATATACTACAATATGTTCCAAGTCAAAAGCCAGAGCTCCAGAGGACGATGACAATTTGCCAGCAGCTTGTGTTGCAGTCATAAAAGCGACAAAAGTGTTTAATTCTCTTTCTTTTTGTAGGTCCTGGTGTTCCAGCTGTGCACCTTCTACGTTTAGATGATTTGAGCTGTAAGTATTCTTTTTTCTTCTTCTTCTATTTAGCATGAAACCATTTTCTAATTAGGTGATATTTGTGTGGGCAGGCAGATACGCTTCTTCTTCTTCTTCTTCTTCTTCTTTTTCTCCTTCTTCTCATGCCTTTTCTCTGAAATGCAGCAATTTAGCTTCACTGTCTCTGCAGCTGTTGGGTCATTTGTACATTTCCAGATGTTACATTTCGTTTCTTATCACACTTTAAATGTCCGCTATTAATCTCTGCATTATTATAGAAGAGCTAAGAAAGAGAAATGAATCAGAAAATGTAGAACAATTTGAAAGAAATAGATAGAATAGATGAAAGTGCTGTCTCAAATAAAACCTGCTGCCTTTTTATGGACACAAACAATACTATTTAGCTACAGGGTCATAGGACAAGACTATAAGGAAGAGAAAAGTATGTTATTTTTTAATGGTACATGTATAGGAACCATGCGAACTCTGTGAATTAGCCCTCATAAAATAGAAATGAATCATGTCCCTCGCTTTGCGGTGGCTCCTGGACGAACCGCTGAATATTTCATGGGTTGACTATGTGAACTTGTGCATCGTCTCTGTTTCTGCATGACCTCACGTCTCACCTTTGCTGCTTCGCCGAGAGGAAACGAGGATTATATAAGAAGGAATATCGGCTTCTGCAACACACTGATTCCCACTGGCCATATACGCTAAAGCACACTGGCGCAGAAAAGAAAATAATCCAAGAAAAATATGAATTAAGGGTTGAGCTATACTTCATGGTACTAGAAACTTCATTTTTACCCTTTTCTAATGAATCATTTTCTTGCTTCACAGTGAATTTCACCTTCGAGAACAACCTTCCTGTGCGGTCAGCGATGGAGACTAAAAGGAGCGTTCAGACGGACATCCGGGAGATCACTAATGACAACTTTGGTACAAATTATCTGCACTTAACAGCTGTTATGTGTGTAGATATTGATTCTGACACAGAACATAAAATAATTGAGCTGCTTAGAGGTAGAGGACGGATAAGATTGGAGTGTGTGTGTGTGTGTGTGTGTTTGTGTGTGTCCTCGGTGCTCTTGTCTGCTTGGCTGTCTTCCCGACCTCCTCTCTCTCTCTCTCTTTCTCTCTCTTTCTCTCGGTCACCTTTCCCTTCAGCTAATATTTCTGTCTTTACTCACAGAGCTGCCTCTGAAGCTCATCTATCCTCCCGACTTCTCCGAGTCCTACCTCTATGGCCTTCTCCTTATTGTGTAAGCCTGTTCCTCTTTATTACATTTACTTTTTTTTTTTTTTTTTTTTCATTTGCATTGACTGAACTTCAAAGTCTACACTCAGTCAGGAAACTTCACTCCTCTACACCTGCAGGCTGTGAAACTTTTTAAATCCAGCTGTGCTTATATCTGGAAAAAAGGATAAAAGTTCATATCTTAGCTATAATTTTAATTTCCTATCATCTTCTTTCTATGCAAATGAGTAAAAACACACATTTCTTTGAGTGCAATTTTCTATGGTTTTATAAATCTTCATGCATATAAACAGTACATTTAGCTGTACTGTGCATATTGGAAATGTGCGTATATATCATTTTAAAGCAGGAGATTTTTAGATAAAATGATTTAAAGCAGGCTAAATGTATGATAAGGCATATTTAGCGACAGCACATGAGCACACAAACTGACCTCTTCACTTGACTTCATGAGTCATTGTTAGCTGTTGTGTTAGAATTAGGTCAAGCTTGTTTGCCTGCTCTGCATCGTGAGTTTCTTTTTTATAATGGCACAGGTCAGAGTGGTTTATTCTGTGAGTAATTATAAACACCCTTTGGACTTGGACTGTTCTTGGTTGTTTTGCTGGGTCCCTTTTATTCCAATTAAGATAAATTGGTAAACAAACAGGGATGATTTATACCTGTTTCTGGGAAAAGCCAGCCCCAATAAATAAACTGTTTTCTCTCTTTGCTGTGGAATAACGTGAACTTTGACTTCAACCCCCGTCCAAAAACTTTTGAGATTAACTGGAGCGCTGACCTCAAGCCAAAATCTATCGCCCAACATCAGGATTGGACCGCATTAATACACATGTGGCTGCAGCCAGTTTCCAACATCTGGTGGAAAGCTGGTGGTGGAATCTGTTACATCAACGGATTATCACCCACGTGTTTGGAGTGAGATGTCCGAAAAATCACATGTGAAGGTGATGAGGTCAGATTAGGTGTTAGAGCAGCTCAGGAATAAACAAACTATAAACAGAAGGCACAGAAGCAATAGAGAAAGCAGGAATAAAGATATAAAAAATGTGGGAAACTACCTATGAATCCAAATAAGATAAAGTCTATATGCAGATCCAAAAAGCAAACAGAGTCAAGAAAACAAACTGAAATTAGAAGCTAATATTGTATTTCTTATAGTGTAACTCTGCTTTAAATGAAAACTTAATATCTCTGAGTAAATGTTAATTAATTTCTCAAGAACACAAGAGAAGCCTGAGCCTAAGAAACAGCTGAAACAAGCAACCTTTCAGAGCTGTGCTGTTATCAGAAAATAATACACGCCTGCCTTTTTAAACAGAAATGTGTATTACTGTATCCTCACAACACCCATCAACATCACATCAGCTCCATATCTGCTAAAAAAGAAAGATTTAAAATGTAAAATTCTGCTTTGACCCGTCAGCGGCAGTTCTCCGGGAGGTCAGGCGGTGACGGAGGAGTTCAGGCTGGACTGGGAGCAGGTGCTGGTGGGTTCGGAGCAGATCATCGTGGCGCGGCTGGACGGCAGAGGGTCGGGATTCAGAGGAGACAGGTAGGTAGACGAGTCAGTTTTCAGTTATCTTTAGTACTAATACTTCATTCCTGATCTAATGACTCCTCATCCTCCTTTGTGACTTTGCAGGGTTTTGCAGCAGGTCCATCAGAGGCTCGGCACAGTGGACGTAGAGGACCAGAAAGCGGCCCTTGAGTATGTAACACACGTCTCTGCACACTTCTGTCCTGTCTGTGTGCGTCATTTGTTGTGTCTGGAATGCACAATATCTGGCACGCATCTCTATTTCATTTTGGAAAGATGTTGTTTTTAGTCTGCGAGGTTTGTTCTGTGACCACCCGTGAAGTTAATTAAAGCTTCAGAGGTGCTTCTTTAATTGTTTTGTGGAGACAGTGAAGGGTGAGAGATTTACTAATGCGCTTTATCGTAACTTTCTTTGCATCTCTGCGAGTCATCACGGAAAATGAAAGGATGGGAAAACAAATTTAAAACACAAAAAGCGAGTGATTATAGGTCTGCCAGTTCACCGTTTTCTTAAATTGAATTCATACTTCAACATCCAATTTGTCCCCAAGCAAAACAAAAATACACCTTTGCCTTTATTTTATCTGATGCGCATTTCACTTTGTATTCTCCTCTTGAGAGACGCTCTTAATTGGAATTGAGAACATTATTCAGAGATCAGGTCATCCATTTCTTTACCGAGTGATTTAAAGTAAAAGAGCATTCAAAGATGATATTGTGTTTTCCTTACTTTCAACAAATCCTGGGAAATGACTTCAACTAATAATGCATTGATCCCTCTGCCAGAAATACTCAAACTTTTTCACATCGAGGACCCTTAAACTAACACAAACTAGAGCACAGACCCCCCATCTGACAATATTCTTGCTTTTAGGTGATTTTACAGTAAGTGTCTTCGACCAAAATAGTCCTAAACTCTGTCATAGTGTTACTTAAAATTTGACATTTGACAGCTATAAAAACACCCCAAATGTCTTTTACTCATTTTACGCACAAAAGTGAACATATTTTAAAATGTTAGGTGCTACACATTTTGTCCGTTGAGGCTGTTCTGGGTCAAATTATCTCCGTATCTATTGACATGTCTTTAAGTTAAATGAATAGTTAATAGTTTTAATAAGATAGTAGTTATGAGGATTTCTTTTTATGATGTAGCAGTGAAGACTGATGACTCTAATGGTTATACAATAAACCCCACAGCACCATAAAGTTCTGCTCATTTTCACTTTACATATAAAATAAGATTTAAATCATTATTGCTATGTTATATTTACATGTCTTAGGTAAAATAGGACATGATATTGTGTGATAGTAGCTGACACTCTCTCTGCTCTCTGAAACATTAATCAAGGTTTAATCACATTTATTGATCAGTCAGATTGACTATTGATGCTTTCTAAACAGAATATGAAGAGTATGTAAGGGTTAAAACAACAATGCCCAGCTTTGATATCATAACAGGAAAAAAAAGTAAAAGAAAATCACTAAAATTCATGTCCCCTTTACAAAGAATTGTTCTGCATTATTGTCTCATGTTGGAGTTATTGTCACTCACCTCAAGTATAAAAACCCAGTGAGTGAGTGACGGCACACATGCAGCAGTTTTCCCATTTCTTTTCCCAGCACTCCTCTCTCACACACGATCAGTCCAGACATCCCAGGAGTGTTGTCAGTAATTCCCCCCTTTGGCTCTGACCTTTGACCTCAGTACTGCTGGTCACTTGGTTATCCGTGATCTGGGAGCTTCTTCCATTAATCCTCCATGGCTTTTGGATTCGAGCGTGTTGAAATAGGAATCGAATGTGTAAAAAATGAAAAGCTAAAAATACGACTTTCTCTTTTTCACCCTCTGATGATTTGAAATGTAAAAAGAGAAGCCTCGCTTGTATTTTGGACAAATTGGAACATGTTGTTGAAAGGTTTCCTCTGTGTGTGTGTGTGTGTGTGTGTGTGTGTGTGTGTGTGTGTGTGTGCGTGTGCGTGTGCGTGTGCGTGTGCGTGTGTGTGTGTGTATGTGTGTGTGTCGCAGGTACCTGGTGAAGCTGCCGTTCATCGATCGCACTCGCGTTGGAGTCTTTGGAGAGGTTGGTCTGTCACAGAATGAATCAAACCCCTCACTGTGATTTTCCAGCTGACCGAATGAATATGTGATGTGTGATTGGATAACTCTGTAATGACTGTGTGGCTGAAATGCTCAATGAGGCTTATATAAAGTGTTTAACTGCTCATTACTGTACACATACGATGAGTAAGGCTCACAGCAGCTACATTCATTTAGTAAGAGGGGTTAAACATAAAAGCATTTCAATATAGAGGTAGACATTTGTTAATTTACATCATTTTATCCTCATGTTCAGGATATAATGCTTACATGAAACATAAGAAAACCTGGGCGTTAATCTCCATGTATTAAAATTGTTAGTTAGATAGTAAGTTACTTACCTACTTACTCACTTAGTTACTTACTGACTTAGTTAGTTAGTTAGTTAGTTACTTACGTGCTTATTTACTTACTTACTCAGTTCATTACTTTACTTAGTTACTTAGTTACTTACTTACTTACTTACTTTCTCAGTTCCTTACTTACTTACTTACTTGCATGCTTACTTCTTACTTACTTAGTTACTTACTTAGTTATGTACATAGTTAGTTAATTACTTGCTTACTTTCTTACTTACTTACTCAGTTTGTTACTCACTGACTTACCTAATTACTTAGTTACTTACTTAGTTGCTTAGTTACTCAGTTACTTACTTAGTTAGTTAGTTACTCAGTCAGTTAGTTAGTTACTTAGTTTGTTACTTACTTACTTACTTAGTCGAGCCCATGTGGACTTAAAGGACACTAATATATATTTATAGAAAAATGAGCTCTAATGGTACAAGCTCTTCTCTGACTGGACTTGTATCACCCAAAAAGAGTCTTTCTTTCTTTCTTTAGTTTTGTGGTTTTTCCAACTAAATACCTCATAACTGGAGTTGAGGACTCACCTGTACATATAGCAGGCTGAGCAGAAACTCAGATCAGGTGTTTATATGCTGAAGTACTTCACTCTCTCGGGTTTATCAAAGCCTGAATGATGATATTCTGATTTTGGAAAACAACAAAAGGGACCAGGATGATAACTGGGATACAAGAGGCCATTTAAAAGCGTCTCAATGCTGTCTGCAGATGTGAAGGATTCCCAATTAAAACATGATTACCTCATTAAAGTCATGCTTTCAAGCCGAGTCAGAGGGTGCTCCTTATGAGACAAAACATTTTATTGAATTACTTTAATGAGAGAAAAATGTGCCATAACTTAAAGTAAATATAAAACTATCTCACACACCTGCAGCACATAAGAAAATACTGTAAGTTTAATATCTGGGAGGTATTACAAGGGTCTCACAGCCCAAATGAGACTAATTTAATGCGTCTGAATCTCCCTCCAACAGGACTATGGCGGTTACATCACACTGATGATGCTGAAGTCTACGGAGCGGCTGATCACGTGCGCCGCGGCTCAGTCTCCCATCATTGACTGGACCATGTACGGTGAGCGAGAAAGTCAAATATCTCCTCTTCTTTAATGCACACTGCAGGGGAAAATGGAACTATTTATTACTTCTGCTGCTGCTTCTGCTGCTTCCTGTCGTTTCCTAATTCACAACGTCCTTATCCTCCATGATCCTTTTTTCTCTCCGTGTATTGTCTGGGTAATGTGACTTTAATTATCCTTACGCCCTGCCGTCGGGAATTCAGGCTTATTGAGTTTTAGGATGAAAAGGTTTTCTTCATTTCTGTAAGCGTCTACACAGTATTAAGGCGTCTGTACAGCTGAGGAGCCTCTGCTGTATATGTGATTATATTTTAATAGACCGAAGTGTTCCTGTAAATCCTCTGGTTCCTGTGATTCAAGCACAAGCAGAACATAATTAGGATTTCACTCTTTTTCATGCTTTTTGAAACACTGTGCATATAGGTTTCTCTTTCCATATTCACTTTCATTTCATTTTTGACCTCTCCAGCATCTGTAAAGCTCCACTATAGCAACATATAACCTCTTTTTTGCTCTTCCAGCTTCGGCGTTTTCAGAGAGATACTTGGGCTTGCCTTCGACTGAGGAGAGCAAATACCAAGTGAGCTACATCTGTTGTTGGGCTTGTGTTTATTCATTTTTAATGCTTTTTTTTTTCTTCCTGAAAACAGATGCAAAAACTTGTGTGTAGATTTAAGAATTCTCTTTCTTTGGATGCAAAAAAAGGTTCAAACCACAGTTTTGCTATTATAAATAACAGTTTATGTTACATGTTTTGTTACTTACAACCTTTCAACATTAAGAATTATCTACCTGCAACCTCTATTCACATGTTGCATATGTCACTGAGTTTGTGAGAGTGAGTTTTCCTCCCCAGGTGTTTAATTTGAATGATTTTTAAAGACCTAAAGATGCAAAACCATCCAGTTTTTCCACAAGAAACAAGCAAAGATTAGAGAAAAGTCAACAAACTGACATTATTTACTGCGCTAGGAGTATGTTTTATGTTCTCTACTCTCTGGTGAATCATCTCACAACCCCTCGGGTTACTTTGGTGAGAAAGTAGAACAGAGTAAAATATGAGACCGCACTGGAAAACAGCAAGGAATTAAACACAGCTCCGTTGTTTAGAAGGTTTTAGAAACAGAAGAAAGAAGAAGAAGAAAACGTATTTGTAAAACCAGTAATGCTTGCAGATGTTTACTGACTTTGAAATCCAGATAATTATCCATTGAAGCAGGTGTTTTGGGCTTTAAATACCAGCTGTTGTAGATTCCTTAAAAACTAAACAACTCTTCTTTATTTATTTTTTATTTTATCTTGGCCGGACGGAGGTTGCACAGCTTAGAAAGGCCACACACGTTTAAATGTAAATGTACCTCGCTTTGGTTCACTTCACAAACAAAACAGTCACCTTCTGCTAAAAATAAAGAAGGAAATGTGGCCACCAGCTTTCCAGGCAAGGCTCCAAATTTTGTCCTTTTACAACAACAGCGAGGGGAAGAAATAACACTAACATGGATAAAAGGGACAATGCCAGAGAGAGAGTGTTGGCGACGAAAAAAAAGGGAAAAAGGGAAAGAAATCGCACAGTTGTCCTCCATGTGAAGGTTGCAGTCAAAGTGTAATTTTTCCTCCTAAGTGGGTTGCCTTTAACTGGGCCAGAGAACGCTATTTTTTGTGCCTCTCACAGCAGGAGAGGAGGCTGTTTTAAATGACATCCAGGGAAGGGAAATGTGGCTCGATCTGATCAGACAATAATCAGCAGGACATCATCACTCATCGGCTCCTCTGAGACTTAAAACACAGACACACAGAGAGAGAGAGAGAGAGAGAGAGAGAGAGAGAGAGAGAGAGAGAGAGAGGAGAGAGAGAGAGAGAGAGAGAGAGAGAGAGAGAGAGAGAGAGAGAGAGAGAGAGAGGAGAGAGAGAGAGAGAGAGAGAGAGAGAGAGAGAGAGAGAGAGAGAAGGGAAGAAATGGGGTTTTGGAATGACACTCCGTCCGCTCGCTGATGTGCAGTGGACTGACTGCGTCCCCCCGAGCAGTAAATCGAAATGCAATCTGGCTTTTTGTTTAAGAAAAAAAAAAAAAAACACATGACACTATTGAGCTCCATGATGTTTTTTTGTCTTTTGCAAATGTGACGACTTCCATGTGCACTTTCTTTTCTTTTCTTTTCCAGTCAGGCTGCTTCACGCTGAAAAAGAAAAGAAAGGCTGAGGTCGCTTTCAAAATATCCCTCGATGACCTTTTCAAGGTCTATTTTCTGCTCACCTCCCGGTGTTGTTTTGAATTTCACAGTCACTTCAGAAAATAGCGTTCACATTGCTTTTTTACAGCCGTCAGCAAAGGTGGAAAGTCTATTCATGCAAGTGCCATACTTAAGAATTGTAAAGGGGCCTGCACTTAATTTTTTTATGCTACTTTTATACTTCTCCTCCACTAAAGTAGATATTGTGCAATAGTTACTTTCAGATCAAGATTTTGCATTAAAAAGACACATGATAAACTTATAAAATGCAATGTATTATTATTGTATGAGATTAAACTAGTGATTTTCTGCCTTTTTACAACATGTGATCTCTTACAAAGAGCAGATTTTTTTTTGTAAATTCAAATATCTGAGTCATTAGTCCCTCTAAACTTCTCAGATGGTTTCATTTAAATAACTCTAAATAACTCTAAAGAGGTCATATAATCCAATATTTCATAAAACTCCAAGAAATTAGCACTAACACTTATTTTTTCACCTGTCCGCACCCATTAATCATCTCAAAACATCACATTTATGTTGAGCTAAAAGAGAGTGAATATTGGACTTACATTCAGCAGTTGGACAGAAACACGACTCCAAATGAATGATGATGTTGCTCCGTACCTGCTCATCAACTCTTTAAATTCATATCAGCCTATGTGGTTTTAATGATGTGCACATTTTAAACTAGACGAGTGCACTCAGTACGGCTCAGATGGCTGCCAGGTGTGTACAGTGACAAAAATAGGGATTTATTCATCTTGTTTTGTGCCTGATTTTAATGAATCATAACAGATCAGGTGAGGAAATAATCAGCAGATGCTCCAGTTCAATATTAGACCAACATTTTCTATGGATGTCAAGTTTTAGAGCTACAACAAAGGCCAAAATCGTGAAATGGTGAGGACTGCTAACAAGATGAAAGACCAAGCTTCATAAGGAATCTGCTCGATATGTATTTGACTTCACAACACAGCCTGCTGTAAAAGGTACTAAAATTTGGCACTGAAATGACCCAACATGGCAACAAGGACTGATTGGTTGTCGCCAATGTAAACAAGATTGCAAACTGAAGCAGGGTGTTGATCACTTGTTTCCTGTTTTTGCTGGGTTAAGAGAAGTGAGGAGTCAGTGGCATTAAAAAACTGCTAAAAAAAAAATGAGTCTCATGGGTCCAGTAGTATGCAAGATCAGCTGCAGAAAGATACACATGATGAAACACATGATCCTCCTCCAGGCTTACACATGGCGGAGATAATGATTTGTCTTTATCTGTGTGTGTCCAGGCATCCAAAGTCCTGCTAAACATGAACATGAAAGGTCTGCATGAAGGAACTCTGTTTCTGGCCCACGGGACTGCTGACGGTACGCACATTTCCTCTACATCACCATTTTTTAAATTGCAAATGGAAATATACAACATAATTTTCACAGTATCAGTATGTGATGTGTGTGTTATTAAAGGTAGGCGTGAGTCTTTACAGCTGGTGGTTGCAGAGCATTAAAACTCGACCCTGACGACAGCCGGAGCTTTTATCAAACCCGCCGACACTTTATTCGAATGTTTTGTTTTTTTGTTTCTCTGCAGAGAACGTCCACTTTCAGCACACAGCAGAGCTCATCAAACACTTGATAAAGATCGGGGCCAACTACACTATGCAGGTAAATACTAGACTCCTAAAAAGAACAGTTTCCAATCCTGAACAGCGTGTGTTTTGTCATACCTTTAATACAACATCTTCTACGTCTCGTTACTGTTGCAGGTTGTGTATTGCAATCCTAAAATAACCTCTTAGCAGACACTTCATCTTGTTGCACACTGTCAGTATTATATATGTTCTGTATTGTTGAAGCTATATTGTGTTGATAATGACTCACCACCCAAGGCTTCATGTTTTTATATGGCTGCACTGTTCTATCAAATTGAGTTTTCTAGTCTGTTGTGCATCATTTTTATACACATTCCCAAAAATTCAGCCTTGCTTGTTTGGTAACTTTAGAGATTTTACGATCTCTTGTAGAATTTGATATAAAGTTTTGTGGGTTTGAACAAACCCTGCACAGCATGACTTTATTCATATTATAAATACATTTATAAACCATTCAGAGTACACCCTGAAAACAACTGATTAAAGTCCACATGAGATGAAAACTCTTATGGCTTTGATTTGATGTATTTCTCCAGGTTAGGAATCATTCGTCAAGAGGTAAACCAATAAGATATCAGTTTGGTAGAGAAAGATCTGTTTATTTTAAGGGATAGGTGGACAATAGAGGGTGTTTATGAATGTTTTATAAGTTAAAATGTTAACTTACACTAATTCACAGACAGTTTTTTAAATTAGAAGTCATGTGAGGTTATTTTATGAGGACTTTAACTGACCGATATTGTTAAAGTTTACTTGACTGTTAATGGTCTTAAAGTCCTGCTATTCTTCCCTCCTTTACCTACAAAAGGTGAATTTCAAATGATTTTAGAAATTGGATAAAAAAAAGCCAAAAACATGATGAAAAGTTGGGGAAATTTTTGACAGAAAAACTATATTGTTTGAAATGTGTGAGAAAGTTGGGTTTGCCACATACTCTGTGAAGTTTTGTATTAGTGTTTCTTGTTCTTGTGTTTTTCATCCTTCAGCTGAAGACTGACGCTCCTCTGTGAACTCAGATCAATTTTACTGTCCTAAAACTTTATTCCCACTGACTCAAACACACAAATTATTTTTCAGCTGACATTTTAGAGATACAATATGAGACTTTCCCACAACAGTAACAATGAATTCAGACCAAATGTTTTGTAAATTACACCCTTCAGTCCAGACTGTGAGTCATGTTCCTGACTGCTGAGATTAAGTAACCTTCTGAATTTACTCTTCTCTTACATCTCTTGTGTCTTTTTTTGGGGGCAGATCTACCCAGATGAGGGACACTTCCTGTCAAGACGCAGCCAGATTCAGCCTGACTCACTCTTTAATTGGTTATTTTAGGGGATGTCTGCTTGACACATTGTCATTACTCGACCAACAGCAGGACGACGAGTGAGCGGGAACACGGTTATTACTGGAGTCTGTGTGTGTGTCAGATTTGTGTGTGTGTGTGTGTGTTTGTGTCCAGTAGAGCGAATTCCAGTGTGTGTGTGTGTATGTGTGCGTGTGTGTTTTCTACCTGTAGCACAATGTTTGACGGACAAAACAAGCTTCTTCATAGCATATCAGACTAGTTTGTATTGCTCATAACCTCAGTAGAATAAACTGTCAGATCTGTCGTCAGGTGTCACGATGCAATTTTCAGTCAGGACGCTTTGAAAAGATGAGTTGCAGCTGTAGGTAGCACACAGTGTAATAGCGGCCTGTCAGGGAGGTTATCAGTGGCGGAAAGTGAAATGTAATCGCTTCTTCCTTCCCAACGGAGAAGAGAAAATGCCTCATTTTTGTGCCATTGTGAGGTTTTCCAAGTTGTACAAAATATGATGGAAAGGGAGTAAAAACCAGGAGGTAAGAACATTATTCTTTCTTTCTTTAAGATGTCTCCAAAACAGGCGTGTTTCTGCACAGTCGCCACACTATTTCTTACAGGCTTCTGTGATGTGGACACAAACGAAAGCGAGTCATTTTAACGTCACATAAAAGGGTCAGCCACTAGTTAATTGTTGGCAACTATAGTAGCTCAGGTTGTGGTGAAGTTTGGCTACAAATTTCAAGTATTCCTCCAAAAATATTCAACATTCAGAACCAAAACATCTTACTGGGTATTGTTACATTACTCTCAAGTAATTATACTCTGTATATAAAGGTTGTAATGAGTATTATTTATATAGCAGTTTTTTCCAGGGTTTAAAAAAACATCTTATTGTTTTTTTCCAGTTTAACATTCAACTCATCTTGGCTAATCCATTATATATCGGGACTGTATGGTGGCTGACAAGGAAAAATGTGCTGCAGCTTGAGGAAAAACACACAAATAGACAAAACACATGCAAATTAAGAGAACATCATCAATTTGACAACACGTGCAGCACTGAAAAATCCCCACAGTGGAACACATTACAGAAACAGCAACAGATGTGTCTCCAGAGGACACTTGAGGAGTGACAAACACGTCAATAACTCATAAGGGAAACTTGTTAAAACAAAAGTGAGGCCTGTTTCCTGCCATAGTAAGATAGA